>NW_021234219.1:0-606 GCF_002162155.2 Triticum dicoccoides | reverse complement strand
CTCCCGCATTTGTTTCCCCCACTCACTTGATTGGGAGCTTGCGGTGCTCGAGCAATTGATCTTGAAGTCGTTGTAGTCATCTTCGGTGATCGAAGGATTTTTCTCCTTGATCTTCTCATAACTCTCACCTTTCTCGATCATTCTCTTCACATTGCTTTTCCAAGTAGACAGGGCCTTGCTCATCTTCGTGAGGGCAGCATTGTTCACTTTATTCCCTTTGAGGCTTGTGTTTTCGAATTCAGCGGGGAACTTGTATCGTTCGTGCAGCTTCGTGAAGAGGAGGTGGCGCAAATTCCCTCGGTCAGGATGCCTCAGGTTCTCGGTGTTGATCGAGACGGTGCTCCGGACAATGCACCCGAGCTGAAGCGAGTACCCATTGACTATTCGTTCGGGCGCCGTTGGATTCCCGTTAGAGTCCACTTCAGTAACTTCCTCCTTGAGGGTGCGGAGCACGATCGGGCGCCGGTCCTTCCGTTGCCTCTTCGGCTGGCTGCTATCTGTGCGTGCGCCGCCATCATCAGTGGTGGCATCCTCGGCGGCACCATCAGTGGTGGCATCAGTGTGGTCATCCTCGGTGGCACCATCCGTGGTCTCAGGATCGGTGGG
>NW_021234218.1:0-1012 GCF_002162155.2 Triticum dicoccoides | reverse complement strand
TTAGCTCCAAAATGACCCATCACACCTAGGTTAGCTATAAAATGATGCTTTTTACTATGTTAGCTCATAAACGATTCATTTCAACTAAGTTAGCTCATAAACGATCCATTTCACCGAAGTTAGCTCAAAAACGATCCATTTCACCTAAATTAGCTCATAAATGATCCATTTCACCTAATTTAGCTCATAAATGACATATACTTCTTGTTGTAGTCTTCTTCTTCTAGTCACCTTTTTCTAACTTTCTTATTTTGCCATTTTGCAGATTTCATTCACTTCACGGAAGCTAGCTTGCTACGATGGAGTGCTTGGTTTTTCTTTCATTCTCTTCAAGTATTCTTCTAGCTTCCTATGATGGAACTTGATATCTTCATGAAACTTTGCATTGTAATATGTATGGATGGAACAATGTGTATGTGCAACTTGCTATGTATGAATGGATAGAACTATATATGTATGTACGATGAAACTTATGTGCTGGATATGTCATATGTTTGCTGTTAAATAGCCCTGTGAAATATATATATATGTCATATATATTTGTTGCGAAAATTGTTGGATTTAAAAAAACTGAAAAAAGAAGATATGCAGGATCTTTGTCGTCAGCCACTGATGGCAAAGCTACCTTTGCCGACAGCCGCGGACAGCAAAGAAGCCACGCGGCGGCCACGTGTGCTTCCTAGGGGGCTGACCCATTTGGTTAGTTTGCCTACAGCGGCGGACGACATAGGCTTTGCCTACTGTGGCAGACGACAAAGAATAGCCAAATTTGCCTACAGCGGCGGACGACAAAGGTCTGTCGTGCAGTGACGTCCAGCTGACGTCATTCGCTGGATGACAAAGGCCGGACAATTTTTGCCGTCAGCGGCGGACGGCAAAGGCTGCCGTTCGCCACCTAACGGACTAACATCGTAATTATTGCCATCTGCTTTCTTTGCCTTCAGCTGCTGATGGCAAAGGCCCATTTGCCGTCAGCCTCAGAAAGCAGACGACAAAGTAGCTCTTTGCCGAT
>NW_021234217.1:0-1217 GCF_002162155.2 Triticum dicoccoides | reverse complement strand
GTGGTGGTGTAGCGGATGATGTGGTGGAAGCCGAAACAAAATTTGAGCGAAATCAGTTTCAGAGTAGCGGTCGTCCGGAAATGGACGGATGTTCGGTCGCCGGACGTCCGGTAGGGTCGGAAAACCGCTATTTTCAGCTCGGTGTAGAGGTTCCGGTCGTCCGGTAATGGTCGGACGTCCGGTGGTTCCTGGGTCGCCGGACGTCCGGTAAGTTGCGGTCGTCCGGTGGGTCGGGGTCAACGCGAAATTGCTAGAGTTTCGTGGATTTTGGATGGATTTCGAGGTGGAGATGGTGGGGGAAGGCTAGATCCACTTGCAACACAACAAATTCACGGATCAAAACCAACAACACATCATCAAAACTCACAAAACACAAGAAAAAAAATTTGGGGCTATTTTTGTGGGGATTTTCGGATTAGGACGAAAAACAACAAAATCAAGCTATAAAAAGAAGAGGGGGCTCCGAAATCGTGATCAACCTTGCTCTAGATACCAAGATGATGTAGGGTAGAGACCCTAATCGCCCGATCTTTCACGAAAGGAGCGGATCCCAGGGAAAACATGAAGAACACGGGGGAGAACGGAAGGAAAACACAAGAAGAAATCACTAAACCGACACGAATAAGTCACACATGGGCTAGATCCTCGAGTACATAGAACGATACACGAATCCACGGACAACTAGGGACGATACACGGTAACCGGTTCTTCTCCGTGAGGAGGTCTTGAATCCACAAGGGGATCTTGCAGTAAAGGGGTCTTGAATCCAAGGTGGATCTTCTCCGTAGAGGGGCCGCGGTCTATCTCGTGGAGTAGATCCGATATGGATGAGCAATGCTCTATCTCTAAAATGAGCTAAACCAATGCTAACCCTAGAAAGGAGGTGGGAGAGGTCTATTTATAGTCTAAGTGCAAATGGGGGCGAAAGTAGGGGTACATGGGCCTCGGGCCTGAATCTGGACGCAGCCAGGTACTGGATGTCCGCTGGGGACCAGTCGTCCGGTGTCTCAGGAGCTGCCGGATGTCCGGTGTCCTCCGGTCGTCCGCTGGTTCTGCTCTATGATGGGGGTGCCAGACGTCCGGTAGCTCCGGACTTCTGCTGATGTTGGCTCGGGTGCTGGTGCGCCGGTCGTCCGGTCCGGACCAGACGTCCGCTTGTTTGCTTCGGGTGCAGGGGCACCGGTCGTCCGGTCTGGGCCGGATGTCCGCTCGCTGGG
>NW_021234216.1:0-527 GCF_002162155.2 Triticum dicoccoides | reverse complement strand
CTCTAAACCTCCTAATATAATCATGAACATGCTCATTATATTTCTGCCTTACCATAGTTAAATCTGAAAGTCGAAGTTCTGTTTCACCGCTATAAAAATACTCATGAAATTTTTGCTCCAATTGTGCCCATGTTGAAATAGAATTAGGAGCAAGCGATGTAAACCAAGTAAATGCAGTACCAGATAGAGATAAAGGAAATAATTTTAATCTAAAAACATCCAATGTGCCGACCTCGCTGCATTGTGCTAAAAATTGTCCCACATGCTCAAGAGTAGATCTACCATCTTCCCCCGTAAATTTAACAAAATCTGGAATTCTAAAACCACGAGGATATGGTGTCGAGTCAAAATAATCAGGGTATGGTTTTTGATATGCACGTGCTCTACCCTTAGGTTCTAAACCAAATTCTCTAAGTATATTAGCAAGCTGATCCTTAAAATTATTATTGGGTTGTAGAGAACTGGCTTGTGGAGCAGATGAAATACCAGCACGTGGTGGAAATTCCGGCAAAGAAATTGGAGCATGC
>NW_021234215.1:0-389 GCF_002162155.2 Triticum dicoccoides | reverse complement strand
GAATCTAGGCTAGCACAATGAACAACACAAGGGACATGAGGTTTATACTGGTCCGGGCCACTGATGTGGTGTAATACCCTAATCAAGTGTGTGGTGTGGTGGATTGCCTCTGGGGCTGATGATGGACAGTACAGAGGAAGAACAGCCTCGCGAGGGGTGTTCTTGAGCTGGTGTCGTGCTCTACTTGGGAAGGATTCGATCCCTTTCTACTGTGGTGGCTATCTCTATATATAGAGGCCTTGGTCCACATCCCAAATATTGAGTGGGAAGGGAGCCAACAACGGCCATTATGAAGGGGGACAACTAGTACAAGCTATCCTGACTAAAGTTGGTCTTCGTCTGCCAAAGGCACTGGTGATGACGCCGTCTTGGGCTCCACGATGATTTCC
>NW_021234214.1:0-1736 GCF_002162155.2 Triticum dicoccoides | reverse complement strand
GAAACCCATAAGATCTCGCAACCAACTCATGGCTCTGGCACATGGATAGCAAGCTTCCATGCACCCCTGTCCATAGCTAGCTCTTCGGTGATACCCCAATCCTTCAGGTCTCTCTTAACGGACTCCTCCCATGTCAAATTCGGTCTACCCCGCCCTCTCTTGACATTCTCCGCACGCTTTAGCCATCCGCTATGCACTGGAGCTTCTGGAGGCCTGCGCTGGATATGCCCAAACCATCTCAGACGATGTTGGACAAGCTTCTCTTCAATTGGTGCTACCCCAACTCTATCTCGTATATCATCATTCCGGACTCGATCCTTCCTCGTGTGGCCACACATCCATCTCAACATACGCATCTCCGCCACACCTAACTGTTGAACATGTCGCCTTTTAGTCGGCCAACACTCAGCGCCATACAACATTGCGGGTCGAACTGCCGTCCTGTAGAACTTGCCTTTTAGCTTTTGTGGCACTCTCTTGTCACAAAGAATGCCAGAAGCTTGGCGCCACTTCATCCATCCGGCTTTGATCTGATGGTTCACATCTTCATCAATACCCCCATCCTCCTGCAGCATTGACCCCAAATACCGAAAGGTGTCCTTCCGAGGTACCACCTGACCATCAAGGCTAACCTCCTCCTCCTCACACCTAGTAGTACTGAAACCGCACATCATGTACTCGGTTTTAGTCCTACTAAGCCTAAACCCTTTCGATTCCAAGGTTTGTCTCCATAACTCTAACTTTCTATTTACCCCCGCCCGACTATCGTCAACTAGCACCACATCATCCGCAAAGAGCATACACCATGGGATATCTCCTTGTATATCCCTTGTGACCTCATCCATCACCAATGCAAAAATATAAGGGCTCAAAGCTGACCCCTGATGCAGTCCTATCTTAATCGGGAAGTCATCAGTGTCGACATCACTTGTTCGAACACTTGTCACAACATTACGTACATGTCCTTGATGAGGGTAATGTACTTTGCTGGGACTTTGTGTTTCTCCAAGGCCCACCACATAACATTCCGCGGTATCTTATCATAGGCCTTCTCCAAGTCAATGAACACCATATGCAAGTCCTTCTTTTGCTCCCTATATCTCTCCATAAGCTGTCGTACCAAGAAAATGGCTTCCATGGTCGACCTCCCAGGCATGAAACCAAACTGGTTTTTGGTCACACTTGTCATTCTTCTTAAGCGGTGCTCAATGACTCTCTCCCATAGCTTCATTGTATGGCTCATCAGCTTAATTCCACGGTAATTAGTACAACTCTGAACATCCCCTTGTTCTTGAAGATTGGTACTAATATACTCCGTCTCCATTCTTCTGGCATCTTGTTTGCCCAAAAAATGAGATTGAAAAGCCTGGTTAGCCATACTATCGCTATGTCCCCGAGACCTTTCCACACCTCAATGGGGATACAATCCAGGCCCATCGCCTTGCCTCCCTTCATCCTTTTTAAAGCCTCCTTGACCTCAGACTCCTGGATTCGACGCACAAAACGCATGCTGGTCTCATCAAAAGAGTTGTCCAGTTCAATGGTAGAGCTTTCATTCTCCCCATTGAACAGCTTGTTGAAGTACTCCCGCCATCTATGCTTAATCTCCTTGTCCTTCACTAAGAGTTGGCCTGCTCCGTCCTTGATGCATTTGACTTGGCCAATATCCCTCGTCTTCCTCTCTCGGATCTTGGCCATCTTATAGATGTCCCTTTCGCCTTCCTTCGTGCCTAACC
>NW_021234213.1:0-1217 GCF_002162155.2 Triticum dicoccoides | reverse complement strand
GTGGTGGTGTAGCGGATGATGTGGTGGAAGCCGAAACAAAATTTGAGCGAAATCAGTTTCAGAGTAGCGGTCGTCCGGAAATGGACGGATGTTCGGTCGCCGGACGTCCGGTAGGGTCGGAAAACCGCTATTTTCAGCTCGGTGTAGAGGTTCCGGTCGTCCGGTAATGGTCGGACGTCCGGTGGTTCCTGGGTCGCCGGACGTCCGGTAAGTTGCGGTCGTCCGGTGGGTCGGGGTCAACGCGAAATTGCTAGAGTTTCGTGGATTTTGGATGGATTTCGAGGTGGAGATGGTGGGGGAAGGCTAGATCCACTTGCAACACAACAAATTCACGGATCAAAACCAACAACACATCATCAAAACTCACAAAACACAAGAAAAAAAATTTGGGGCTATTTTTGTGGGGATTTTCGGATTAGGACGAAAAACAACAAAATCAAGCTATAAAAAGAAGAGGGGGCTCCGAAATCGTGATCAACCTTGCTCTAGATACCAAGATGATGTAGGGTAGAGACCCTAATCGCCCGATCTTTCACGAAAGGAGCGGATCCCAGGGAAAACATGAAGAACACGGGGGAGAACGGAAGGAAAACACAAGAAGAAATCACTAAACCGACACGAATAAGTCACACATGGGCTAGATCCTCGAGTACATAGAACGATACACGAATCCACGGACAACTAGGGACGATACACGGTAACCGGTTCTTCACCGTGAGGAGGTCTTGAATACACAAGGGGATCTTGCAGTAAAGGGGTCTTGAATCCAAGGTGGATCTTCTCCGTAGAGGGGCCGCGGTCTATCTCGTGGAGTAGATCCGATATGGATGAGCAATGCTCTATCTCTAAAATGAGCTAAACCAATGCTAACCCTAGAAAGGAGGTGGGAGAGGTCTATTTATAGTCTAAGTGCAAATGGGGGCGAAAGTAGGGGTACATGGGCCTCGGGCCTGAATCTGGACGCAGCCAGGTACTGGATGTCCGCTGGGGACCAGTCGTCCGGTGTCTCAGGAGCTGCCGGATGTCCGGTGTCCTCCGGTCGTCCGCTGGTTCTGCTCTATGATGGGGGTGCCAGACGTCCGGTAGCTCCGGACTTCTGCTGATGTTGGCTCGGGTGCTGGTGCGCCGGTCGTCCGGTCCGGACCAGACGTCCGCTTGTTTGCTTCGGGTGCAGGGGCACCGGTCGTCCGGTCTGGGCCGGATGTCCGCTCGCTGGG
>NW_021234212.1:0-1815 GCF_002162155.2 Triticum dicoccoides | reverse complement strand
TAAGATAAGTCATAACGAGTCACAAGTAACAAAAGTAACTAAGGTGCAGCAAGGTGGGCCAATCCTTTTTGTATCAAATGACAAGCCTGGACAAACTCTTATATAAAGCAAAGTGCTCCCAAGGACACATGGGAATTACTGTCAAGCTAGTTTTCATCATGCTCATATGATTCGCGTTCGTTACTTTGATAATTTGATATGTGGGTGGACCGGTGCTTGGGTGCTGCCCTTCCTTGGACAAGCCTCCAACTTATGATTAACCCCTCTCGCAAGAATCCGCAACTATGAAAGAAGAATTAAGATAAATCTAACCATAGCATGAAACATATGGATGCAAATCAGCCCCTTACGAAGCAACACATAAATTAGGGTTTAATATTCTGCCACTCTAGCAACCCATCATCTACTTATTACTTCCCAATGCCTTCCCCTAGGCCCAAATCATGGTGAAGTGTCATGTAGTCGACGCACACACAACACCACTAGAGGAAAGACAACATACATCTCATCAAAATATCAAACGAATACCAAATTCACAAGATTACTTGTAACACGACTTCTCCCATGTCCTCGGGAACAAACGTCACTACTCACAAAGCATATTCATGTTCATAAATCAGAGAAGTATTAATTATCATTAAGGATCCTGACATATGATCTTCCACCGAATAAACAAACTAGCATCAACTACAAGGAGTAATCAACACTACTAGCAACCCACAGGTACCAATTTGAGGTTTTGAGACAAAGATCAGATACAAGAGATGAACTAGGGTTTGAGAGGAGATGGTTCTAGTGAAGATGTTGATGGGGATTGACCCCCTCTCGGTGAGAGGATCGTTGGTGATGACGATGGCGAGGATTTCCCCCTCCGGGAGGGAAGTTTCCTTGACAGAACAGCTCCGCCGGAGCCCTATATTGGTTCTGCCTCGAGACGACGGCGCTTCGTCCCGAAAGTATCCTTCTAATTTTTTTCCAGGTCAAAACATGCCATATAGAGCAAGATGGGCATCGAGGGCCTGCCAGGTGGCCCACAAGGTAGGGGCGCGCGCCCCCCACCCTTGTGGATGGCTGGTGGCCCCCCCTGTGGTGCTTTCTTCGCCCAATATTTTTTATATATTCCAAAATAATTCTCCTCGAAGTTTCAGGACTTTTGGAGTTGTGCAGCATAGGTCTCTAACATTTGCTCCTTTTTCCAGTCCAGAATTCCAGCAGCCGGCATTCTCCCTCTTCATGTAAACTATAAAATAAGAGAGTAAAGGCATAAGTATTGTGATATGATGTGTAATAACAGCCCATAATGCAATAAATATCAATATAAAAGCATGATGCAAAATGGGTGTATCACCTCCCCCAAGCTTAGACCTCGCTTGTCCTCAAGCGAAAGCCGAAATCGAAAAATATGTCCACATGTTTAGAGATAGGTGTCGATAAAATAAAATACGGACATGAGGGCATCATGATCATCTTTAGAACATCAACATATAATGCCATATAATTTCTTATGCTAAAGTAAGAATTCATTCACAAGGTAAAGTATGAATCATAAGCTTCATTGAAAACTAACAAACTATGATCTCAGTCATTGAAGCAGTTGCAATTTATCATAACATCGGAAAGAGTCAACATAAGAATTCATTCACAAGGTAAGAATTCATTCACAAGGTAAAGTATGAATCATAAGCTTCATTCAGCAAGTCCACATACTCAACTATTATTTAGTCTTTCACAATTGCTAACACTCACGCGATACTTATGTGTTCAAAGCTTCAACCGTACACAGAGAAAGATAGGGTCTTATAGTTTTGCCTCCCA
>NW_021234211.1:0-1880 GCF_002162155.2 Triticum dicoccoides | reverse complement strand
CGGGCAAGCGTCGGGGTCTCCAACTAGGTTGTGGAGATTACCCCAAGCAATTTGACAGGTACCGGTGACCGCCCCCAAGGGTTGCCAAAGTGTACGGGTTCGGTGACCTCCCCAAGGGTTGCCATTTGTACGGGTTCGGTGACCATCCTCAAGGGTCCCTTAGTGGAATCACAGCATCTTGCATTGTGCGAGGGCGTGAGGAGATTACGGTGGCCCTAGTGAATTCTTGGGGAGCATTGTGCCTCCACACCGCTCCAAACGGATAGCATCCGCAAGGGTGTGAACTTCGGGATACATTGTCGTCTCCGCGTGTCTCGGTTATCTCTTACCCGAGCCCTTTACTTATGCACTTTACTTTGTGATAGCCATAGTGTTTCATGTTATATATCTTGCTATCACATAGTTGTTTATCTTGTTTAGCATAAGTTGTTGGTGCACATAGCTAAGCCTAGTTGCTTTAGGTTTTGTGCTTGACAAATTAATCGCTAGGTTTATTCCGCATTTGTTCAAGCCTAAACCGTAATTATTTTAAAGCGCCTATTCACCGCCCCTCTATTCTTCTCTGTTAGGCATACCTCCCCTGCTTCATGACAAGCTCTAGTTCATCGAAAACGGAGTTCACATGCATCTTCTATGATGTTTTCGATGTTGGAGGTTATGTTGGTTCTTCGCTGTTTTGATGCTACTCGTTGTCTTGTATCCAACAAGCTTGAGTTTGCTCAATTCGGAGCTCATATGAAGAAGTTATGGCATTTCTGTTTTTCTCCCTGCTCTGGTCTGAGCGGTAGTACCGCAGGCCGGAGCAGTAGTACCGCTTGGATGCTATAAGCGGCAGTACCGCTCCACAGCGGTAGTACCGCTTGTAGCCCCAGCCGTAGTACCGCTGCGTTTTCGTGCTAGTGCCGCCTCGATTCAAGGGCTCGTTTTTCGTGTCGGACTTTCCGGTACCAGTCGCGGCAGGAGTGGCGCTAGTACCGCTCTGGAGCGGTAGTACCGCGAGGAGGAGCGGTAGTACCGCTTAGGCTGTTAAGCGGTAGTACCGCTGGCCTAGCGGTAGTACCGCTCTCTGCGGGACTGGTAGGGGGGTAACGGTTGGTTTCCCCCCTCCTATAAAAGGGGGTCTTCTTCCCCAATGGACCTCATCCTTTGAGCTCGTGTTCTCCCCCCATTGTTGACCTTCTCCGAGCTTGCTATCTCTCAATCCCTCCATGGATTCTTGCTAGTTTTTGGGGGAAAAGAGAGAGGAGATCTAGATCCACATTTCCACCAATCACTTTCTCCTCTATGTGAGGGGAACCCTTTGGATCTAGATCTTGGAGTTCTTGGTGTTCTCCTTCTTGTTCTTCCTCCCATTTTCCTCCCTAGCATTAGTTGCTTCGGTGGGATTTGGGAGAGAAGGACTTGGGCACTCCGTGTGCCCTTGCCATTGCATTTGGTGCATTGGTTTGAGTTCTCCACGGTGATACGTGGAAGTTACAAGTTGAGAAGCTTATTACTCTTGGGTGCTTGGTGCCCTTGAGCTTATTCCTCTTGGGTGCTTGGGTGCCCTAGACGGTTGGTGGTGTTCGGAGCTCAATCATTGTGGTGTAAAGCTCCGGGCAAGCGTCGGGGTCTCCAATTAGGTTGTGGAGATCGCCCCGAGCAATTTGACGGGTTCCGGTGACCGCCCCCAAGGGTTGCCAAAGTGTACGGGTTTGGTGACCGCCCCCAAGGGTTGCCATTTGTACGGGTTCGCTGACTGCCCTCAAGGGTCCCTTAGTGGAATCACGGCATCTTGCATTATGCGAGGGCGTGAGGAGATTACGGTGGCCCTAGTGGCTTCTTGGGGAGCATTGTGCCTCCACACCGCTCCAAACGGAGATTAGCATCCGCAAGGGTGT
>NW_021234210.1:0-2208 GCF_002162155.2 Triticum dicoccoides | reverse complement strand
CACCCACATGAGGAGAATTATCCTACTCATGATCTAGAGCTTGCAGCCGTAGTCTATGCACTTAAGACCTGGCGACATTACCTCCTCGGTAATCGTTGCGAAATATTCACTGATCACCAAAGTCTGAAGTACATTTTCACCCAACCGGATCTGAATCTCAGGCAAAGACGTTGGGTTGAGTTGATCACAGACTTCGACTTAGGAATAACCTACACCCCAGGGAAAGCCAACGTCATGGCTGATGCGCTAAGTCGTAAATCTTATTGTAACAATCTGATGTTACAACAAAGTCAACCGCTTCTCCATGAGGAATTTCGGAAGCTTAACCTTCACATTGTACCTCAAGGTTTTCTTTCCACCTTGGTAGCAAAACCTACCCTTACGGATCAGATTATCAAAGCACAGAAGGTAGATCCGGGAATCTCCCGCATCAAGAGAAACGTTCAGAAAGGAATTGTGAATTGCTTCTCCGTTAATGATCAAGGGGTCGTATACTTCGGAAATCGACTAGTGGTTCCCAAAGTGCGCAACCTGAGGCGACTGATCCTTAAGGAAGCTCATGAATCTCCTCTCACCATTCATCCCGGTAGTACTAAGATGTATCAGGACCTACGCCAGAGGTTCTGGTGGACTAGGATGAAGAGAGAAATTGCTCAGTATATTGCTAATTGCGACGTCTGTCGTCGTGTAAAAGCAGAGCATCAATGGCCTGCTGGCACCCTTCAACCCTTAGCTATTCCTGAATGGAAATGGGATAAAATTGGTATGGATTTCATTACGGGGTTTCCCAGGACCAAGAGAGGGAATAATGCTATTTTCGTCGTGGTCGATCGTCTTTCCAAAGTAGCCCATTTCTTACCTGTTCGTGAGAGTATAACCGCTAGTCAGCTGGCAGACTTATACATCTCCCGAATAGTGTCCCTCCATGGTGTTCCTTTGGAAATTAACTCGGATCGAGGAAGTCTTTTCACCTCTCGATTTTGGGAAAGTTTCCAAAATGCTATGGGGACTCGTCTCTCCTTTAGCACCGCTTTCCACCCTCAGTCGAGTGGTCAAGTGGAACGCGTCAACCAGATTCTAGAAGATATGCTTCGAGCCTCTGTTATCTCATTCGGAATGGACTGGGAGAAGTGCCTTCCATTTGCCGAATTCGCTTACAACAACAGCTATCAATCTAGCTTGGGTAAAGCCCCTTTTGAAGTTCTCTATGGACGACGGTGTCGAACACCCCTTAACTGGCCAGAGACCGGGGAAAGACAATTCTTTGGCCCGGATATGATTCAGGAAGCAGAAGAACAAGTTCGTATCGTCCGTGAAAAGTTGAAAACAGCCCAATCTCGTCAAAAGAGTCAATATGACCGAAAACATAAGGCTATGACTTTCGAGGTTGACGAGAAGGCTTATCTTCGGGTCACCCCTCTGAAGGGAACCCATCGTTTCGGTATCAAAGGCAAATTGGCTCCTCGTTACATTGGACCTTTTCGCATTCTCGCCAAACGAGGAGAAGTTGCCTACCAGTTGGAACTACCTCCGCACCTCTCCAGAATCCACGATGTCTTCCACGTTTCTCAACTCAGGCGTTGCTTCTCGGATCCTATCCGTGAAGTGGACCACGAAACGCTTGATCTCCAAGATAATCTTACATATCGAGAGTACCCCATTCGTATCCTCGATCAGGCCGAACGTACCACCCGACGTCATAATATCAAGTTTCTCAAAGTTCAATGGTCGCACCATTCGGAGGATGAAGCAACCTGGGAAAGAGAGGATCGTCTTCGACTTGAGTATCCCGCCTTCTTCCCGGAGGAACCCAAATCTCGGGACGAGATTCTTTTGAGTGGGGGTGAGTTGTCACACCCTAGCTAGTCATGCATTAGAGTGTTGCATCATGTTTACTCTTTCATCAGAAACTTGAAATGGGGATCTGTGAAACCCTCAGAATCATTTTGAAAATGACCCAAATAAAAATTTCTCCAAAAGGGTCCAAGAAAATGCTCATGTTGCTCTCTGAAAATATTGGACAGAGATAAAAATCAAACCAATATTTTTAAGAGCTCATAGGTATTTATTTTGGGCATTTGGAATTAATGCATAAATATTTGCATTGGAAATATATTAATTATATATATTAATATATGTCCAAATATTATGCCAATTATAAAGGAGCTCTGGAATAATATATCTAGCTCCTGCAAAAATTGGCATAAG
>NW_021234209.1:0-2255 GCF_002162155.2 Triticum dicoccoides | reverse complement strand
AATGTTGTCGAGGCACCGGGACGGAGCTAAGGGGGACAAGCAGGGATGATGCTCCTTAACATATGTATTTTTACATGAGCACATACTGCTACCATGTCTACCTTAAACACATGTAAGAACAATTCACCACCCCTAACTCGTTTCACCTCCTCTATACATAAACCTTTGGTCCGCCCCTCACAAGGCACTCGTCGGGATAGAAGTGCATCCTCCAACATCACAAGATCCAGTGAAACAATAAAGCCACCAAAGTGGCTTTCAGTGCCCATAAGACCTGAAGCATTCGAGTACATATCAGCATAGTAAAATATTTAGGTTGAAATAAAATCTACTACACATTTTCATAGCAGTGTAGATGTGTATACACGGTTCACCTCATATGAAGAAATCAACGAAATATCGCCGCATGAAACCAGCTGGCATAGAAGTTAGAAGAACGAATGACACAACATATGTGAGATTAGCCCAACATTCTACTCACATGCTTAATACACAAGGAAAACAATGGTTGTACTACAACACTGAATCGGCAAGTCGAGAAACCAGAAGGAATGATCGTTAGCATAACATAGAAGCCACTTCGGATTCACAAATAAAGCATGGAGCTCTTTTCCCCTTGCAAGATTGTAATATGCATGTATCGAAGCTTCTATATTCACAAAAATATCTAATATAAGAGAACTGACTTTCTGTATAAGGTCAAGGAGCATACACCCATCCAAAAGATTGATGCACCCATACGACACGTAAATGAAATTGGCACAAGGTGCGGAACGGCTGCATCGCACGCATTATTCTCCACATAACTTATCTTAGAAATTATAAGTCATACAAAATGCTACTGAATTTACTACTCTGCTAAATGGCGCCTCAATTTGAGCAGGCACGAGACCTCAGAACAGAACACTTGTTGCACTTCTCACCTCAATTTCGTCGTGATTGTGATTAAGAAACTGTAACACATATGTGACCCGACAACGTACACCAGTGATCTTGACCATGATCCTGATGAACGTGTCTACTGGTTAGGATATTATCATATTAACTTCAATCACATATGTAACTGTAGCAAGTAGCAAGTATCAGATCCTGTTTCATTCCTCTACTGCAGTAGCAACAAGTCCTAAACATATATACTTGATTTTCATCGAAGCTGTAAGCATTGTCTCTATGACTTGTGCTTTATGGGCCACCCGGAGGTTCGGGAAGTTGAGATCCCTAAAGGAGAAGAGGTGGAGAGTATGCAATATTATGATTTGGGCTCCTAATCCTAATATTGCATACTCTCCACCTCTTCTCTAGGAATGTCAACTTCACTAAGGTCCAGTCAGCAGATAGGCATAAGTCATAGAGAAAATGCTTACGGCTTCGATGAAAATGAAATGTAGAGATTCTACACTTGTTGCGGTAGAGGAATGAAACGGGATCAGATACTTGCTATAGTTACATGTATGAATAAAGTAATTATATGGAAATACCGTGACCAGCACACACGTTCATCAGGATCACGATTAATCTGTTCCAACTTCATTTTCGTCAAAACCAGATGAACATTTAATATGAACATCAATTCCTCTGAGGTCCTAGAACACCATATCTTGTATATTAGCCTCTAATTTCTTCTGCTCCATCTGCTCGTGTTATAGTTCTCTAAGCCAAGGAAGCAAGAAGCTCACAATATGGCAATCATAAAGAATTTGATTTCCTTCAGATATCACTTTTTTGGAGGCAGGTTCCTGAAGAATGGAACAAATCATTAAGGGAACATTGGAGAAGAGAACTATTTGAACAGAAGCAAAATGAAAATTTGACCGCTCTTGCATTCATGTTGGAATGCTTGTAAACAAGGTTTTGCGAGCCTCCAGTTTATGTGCACGTGCAGGTGCTAACAACAGGTCCATATTTACTAGCGCTAATTTGATAGTAGTGAGCTTTACAGAGCCACAATTTTGTTCTAGCAGCATTTTTAGGGGAAACCACACTCGCCTTATTTGGTCCAAAAACGTGCAAATGTACACAGCCGCTGGGTGCAGGAACTAGACATGACCAAAATTCAAAGATAAGGAAAATTTAACAACACTCTGAGCATGGTGGTTTAAGGTCCCTTTTTCGAAAGCTCTCTGGCAATTTCAGATAGCGCCGCTAAGTGTAAAAAACTCATTAGTCGTTTTCCATGTACACCCCTCCCGCCATGGGCCCGCCCCCTACCAGGCTGGCTAGCTGCTTATTATTCTAAGAGCAAGTATAATAAAGCT
>NW_021234208.1:0-1520 GCF_002162155.2 Triticum dicoccoides | reverse complement strand
CTTGCAATCTCACTCAATGCTTCGTAAGCATATGCACATGCTGGAAGCCTCAAAGGGGTCTCCTTGGCAAGTTCCGAAGCAGAAAGGAGAGCGTCAATAACAGGCTTAACAAAAGGTGAAAGCTCGGATGAGTTTGACTTTGATTTTGATTGTGTATCTTCTCCTCGGTAACCTTGAGCAAGAAAATATATAGCTCCGCATACTTTGTCAGACACTTGTGGAACATCTTTGATACTCTCTATCAACACAGCCGTGATCCGAGGAAGGTTTTCATTTGTTATGATTCTGTTTGGACTGGCTTGAGAATGTCTGAGCTCAAACAACTGCTGCAGTGTCTGTGCGGCAGTGTCTCTTACCTGCATGTTTGGGTCTTTCATCATGTCAAGCAACGGATCAATCATGGGAGCAAGTTTCTCAAGAGAGGGACCTTCTAGGATAAAACCTAAGGCAAACGTGGCTGCCTTGCGACTTTGCCAATCTGACGCTATGATGTTAGCCTCAAAAAACCGCATCACAGGAGGGACAATTGCATCCCCGATACTTTTAGCGGCAAGGCCTAGGCAGTCCATAGCACTTGTGGATAGGTCTTTTAAGCTATCATCTCCGTCTTGGTTTAAGAGAGTTTCTAGAAGAAGTGGAGCAAGGGAAGAGAGGGGCTTGCCCAGAAAGCCACAATCTAGAGCAAGGAGGACATCATCTTCATCGTCATCATCATCGCGCATGTGGTCTTGTAGCCTAATCTCTTCCTCACAAACAGTGGTCCAGAACTCAATGGATTTGAGCACGGCCGATTCCACGCCTCCTTTGAAAGCTTGGGTTGTAAGTCCAAGTATGGTTTCCATGTAGGGCTCTAACTTGGTGTGATGTCTGGATGCAATCACAGCAAGGCACTCAAAGATCACCTGTCTGAACTCCGCTTCTTCGGATTTAGCGGCACTGAGGACCGCGGCCATTATGCGGGTTGTCTCGTCATCGTCTTTAAAAATTCTCCTAGCTTCATACCGTAGAACGTTACGTAGAGCTCGAACTGCCGCGAGGTGGACATTGCGGCTTAGGTCGTCCTCCACGCGGCTCGCCTCAACGATGAGGGCATTGAGAACGTCGTCCACCTGATCCTGCTGCAGGTACGTGTACCTATCCTTGAAGACATGCTCCAGCGCCTCCAGGGCGGCCTGCTGCTTTAGAGGCGGCACGCCCTGCCTTTGTGCCGCGTTGCCCAGCAACCGGCCAAGGAGGTCCGGCCACTCCTCGATGCGCGCGAGCTTAACATTTTTGAATTTGTGAATGATTTTTTAAAGCACGAACAATTTTTGAATCTTGAGAACAAATTTGGAAGCATGAACTATTTTTGAAGCACGTACATTTTCTGAATCATAAGAACAAATTTTTAATTTGTGAACAATTTTTTTTAAAAAGCAGGAAGATGTTTGAAAATCTGAACAAATTTTGTAAGCCCGAACATTATTTGAGACTCCCCGAACAATTTTTGAATTTGTGAACAATTTTTGAAAACGAGAACA
>NW_021234207.1:0-1232 GCF_002162155.2 Triticum dicoccoides | reverse complement strand
TTCCCAAGGTTACCAAACAAACGTGCATCACGTAGAGCAATAAAAACAGCACGTAAATGTTCCAAATGTTCTTCCAAAGATCTGCTATAAATCAGTATGTCATCAAAGTAAACTACCACAAATCGTCCAATGAAAGCACGTAAAACTTCGTTCATTAATCTCATGAAAGTACTAGGTGCATTAGTTAACCCAAAAGGCATGACTAACCACTCATATAATCCAAACTTAGTTTTAAATGCTGTTTTCCATTCATCTCCCAATTTCATACGAATTTGGTGGTAGCCACTACGCAAATCAACTTTGGAGAATATTGTAGAACCACTCAATTCATCAAGCATATCATCTAGCCTAGGAATAGGATGACGATAACGAATAGTAATATTATTAATGCCTCTACAATCAACACACATACATGATGTACCATCCTTTTTCGGCACTAGAATAATAGGAACAGCACAAGGACTAAGGGATTCGCGTATATAACCTTTGTCGAGAAGCTCTTGTGATAGAGGCAAAGGTGTCCCGTCTTTCGATGAGATGGTGGATTTTGCTTTGGTGGAAGTCGACTTTGACGATCCGACTACGAACGTGCGAGGACGTCGCGCCTTAGCAATCGCTAAACCAACTCCGAGAGGTTATTGACCACGCCGGAGCACGATCAACCTGACCACGAGGGTCTGTTTCCTGCGAGCAAACGAAGAACAAGCAAGAAACTGAGATTGCAATCTGGATATTGCGAATATAAGATGAAAGCTTTATTGATCAAGGTGGGGTTCTGTGACGCCTTTGTCTGGTCATATACAGCCCTTAGGGCATCGTTTAGACTTTGGGTTTTGTTTAGATTAAAAGTTCGCCATAGCTGCAACTTCGCGTACTTCGTTTGTGTTCAACGACCAGACAAAGGCGTCACAGAACCCCACCTTGATCAATAAAGCTTTCATCTTATATTCGCAATATCCAGATTGCAATCTCAGTTTCTTGCTTGTTCTTCGTTTGCTCGCAGGAAACAGACCCTCGTGGTCAGGTTGATCGTGCTCCGGCGTGGTCAATAACCTCTCGGAGTTGGTTTAGCGATTGCTAAGGCGCGACGTCCTCGCACGTTCGTAGTCGGATCGTCAAAGTCGACTTCCACCAAAGCGAAATCCACCATCTCATCGAAAGACGGGACACCTTTGCCTCTATCATAAACGCTGCAATTTTTGAAGCAATTCACGTTGATAATATGGTGGAAC
>NW_021234206.1:0-1176 GCF_002162155.2 Triticum dicoccoides | reverse complement strand
TCAAAGGACATTCATCAGCGGCCAAGCTTGAAGGAGCTATGAAGACTTTGGTCTTTTACATTCTCAATGGCATCAGCTTCAATACTCAAGAATTCTTCATCAGGCAACTTGCTGCTTCTGGATCTGACCTTTTTGGTCTGAAGTTTTATGCTCCATGGGTCATGCGCCTCATCAAGCGACACTCATCTGTCAACTATCAGCCCTCTACTCGCAATCATCTGATCTTTTTGCCAGAGGTTGATATGTCAGTTGAAGCCATATACTCTGACCCTGCCAAGAAGCCTCTTTGTCTTCAGAATGTCGAGCACCAAAGCTTCACTCAACCCATTGAAGGCGTCCAAGCTGCAACACGAATCTATCAAATGGCCGGAAATACTCGTATGCCTCATCGTGCACCTACTGAAGCCACTGAAAGCACCATTGCTCAAAGGCCTCGGAAGCATTCTCGCGTTCTCAATGACCGAGAACTTCTTGTGGCCCTTCATCAGAAACAGGATAAGCACCACTATTGGCTCAAAAGACAGATGCAAAGCCTCTTGGTGGATGTCAATCGCATTCGTAACCTTGCCACCAAGAATGCCTTTGTTGCTCATGAGACTTGCCGGCGATCATGGAAGAGTTTGACCCTGCTTAGTGCTGAAGCAGATCTTCGAGATGATGGCTTCTGAAAGATTCCAGTTTGACTCCACTCTTCCACGGACTGCTGTCCTACGTCGCACTCCATCTCTTGAAGACTCTGAATATTCTTCCTCCGCGGCAACTGTCAATGCCAGAGTGATCGATGATGAAGATGATGCTACTTCACCACCTCCTACTACTGCACGCATCGACACTGCACCAAGTTCGTCTGCACCGCCAACCAACACCGACAACCCTGCTGCTTCACCTACTCATGAGGACGAGTAGATGCTCTATGTCTTCAAACCTTTTTGGTCCTTACTGACAAAAGGGGGAGAAGCGTATGAGTTGATAGTCTTCAAGCGGGTTCATATGGGCGGTTGCATTATATTTTGCCTCGTGCTTACAACTCTTGCTTTTGAAACATTTGGTTCTTTGAGTTGTAACACCTAAACTTGATGGTCGTCTGCTACTTATTTGCTTTACTGTGATGCGATGATAAATTCCGCATGTGCGATGTTAACTTCCGCACTTAGATCATTCTGTAGACGTCCATTT
>NW_021234205.1:0-1496 GCF_002162155.2 Triticum dicoccoides | reverse complement strand
TCTCTAGAGTGGCGGGGCCTAAATGACCCTCGCGCCTTGTGCTGTTTGATGATCTGGGCTTCTTGCCCTGGGACCCCTTCTTACTATTTCCGACGTTTACCTGCCGACCTGTTTAAAGACCCAGCATTCTCTATTGGTGTGATTGGCTACCGTCCCTGGGGTACCATGAATTTGACATGGGCGGCCAAGTATGTGGTTCAGGCTAGAGGGCCCATGCTTTGAAATGTCTTCTCCCGCTGAACGGGCTAAGGGCTGCGGGCTTTTTTGTTGACTGTCGTGTCCTGGGTGTCATCCCTTGTCTTCGGACACTTATATTTGTTGTGCCAGGGTTTGCGTACGCTGTTCCTGGCTACTGATGTGCCCAGGGTGCTTGTTATGTCTTGCGGGTAGCCCCTGGCCGTAGTGTGTTGGCGGCGGGGTTTAGGCTGTCGTCCAGGCTTTAATGCCTCTTCCTCGAATTGAGGTAGTAGCCTGCGCTTTGGGTAATATTGTATTCGGCGGTCGAGTCCGTGTTCCTCGGCTTGGTCCCTAGTCCGTTTGTCCGTTAGCATATCTTGATCAGCTTGTAGCCGTTGTTGCTTCTTCCTTAGGCTTCTTGCGGTGGCTATGAGCCGGCACTCGGAGTGCTCCCGCTCCATGGGATCCTTAGGCACGCAGAATTCGTCGTCGCCGAGGCTCACCTTGTATTCGGAGGGAGGCATATAGTTATCGTCCTCCAAGTATCCATCTGTCGCCTGTTCATCTAGGCTGACCTGCCCATGTTCTTGTCCGTCTTGCTCGATGGTAGGTTGATCAGGTTGTATTCCTCTTTGGTGCCATCTTGATTTTCTTCTCCAGTGCCGATATTGCTGTGGCGGGGCTTGGAGCGGCGCCGATGACACCCATGCTTTGATTTCTTCCCTAAGGGGTTATCTCCTGTTGCCTCATCGCCATTGTTTTCTTTCGGAGTATCCACCATATATATATCATCTGAAGAGGTGGCAGTCCAGCGCCCTGTGGGCAGTGGTTCCTGTTCTTCTCCCGCATCATTGTCTATACCGTTGATGTCTTCGGAGTCGAAGTTAAGCACGTCGGTCAAGTCGTCGACCGTGTCTATGAAGTGGGTGGTGGGTGGGTGACAAATTTCTTCGTCGCCTGCTTCCCACTCGAGCCGAACATAGTTTGGCTAGGAATCTCCTGATAGAGAGAGAGACCTTAATGAATTTAGCACATCTCCGAAGGGGGAGTGCTGGAAGATATCCACGACGGTGAATTCCATGACCGGAGCCCAATCAGATTCAATGGGCATGGACGCACGTGGTCCGGGACCTACGACCGAAGATAAGTCCGGGGGTCCGGAGACACAGATCTCCTTAGGAGCGGAGTCTGTGTTCGGATCCAACGCCGATGAGTGTGCGGCCTCTGGGGAGGGGTCCATCCACCCGTCCTCAAAAGGCACAACCTGCTCTGGAACGAATTCCGGAGCCATAGCAGGTGCTATGTTCCGAATACTATCC
>NW_021234204.1:0-495 GCF_002162155.2 Triticum dicoccoides | reverse complement strand
TGAGTAGAACTCGGTCCCATTACAGGAGAAGAAGAAGGCACACAAAAGAAAGACTAAGAAGGGTGCGAGCCAGCCGGCACCGAGTACGATCCGTGCTCAGGACGGGCCACCTTCACCTAAGGATATCTCGAGGAGGGTGCATGTGGCGGGTAGGGCGATGCTACCGACAAATATGCTCAATGATGCAACCAGTGCTATGCGGAGTCTGCATGACAGTGTTCTTTCTTTGGAGAAGCGGCGTCTCAGAGAGAAGGATATGGCATACCCGGTTTTCGCGGCCAAGGTGCCAGAGGGCAAGGGCTTTGTGGATAACTCCATCGGGCGTACGATCGTCCTGCGGTTTGATGACATCCACGCTATGTTGAACCTTCATCCGCTGCACTACACCTTCGTTCGGCTATTTTCGCTGAGTATGGAGATGCGGATCATTCGCGACAAGACCCCGGACATCGTGATAGTCGACCCCTTCTACATGCGTGCCAAGATCTTGGGCAG
>NW_021234203.1:0-1157 GCF_002162155.2 Triticum dicoccoides | reverse complement strand
CTAGCGGTTATACTCTCTCGAACAGGTAGGAAATGGGCTACTTTGGAAAGACGATCGACCACGACGAAAATAGCATTATTCCCTCTCTTGGTCCTGGGAAAACCGGTAATGAAATCCATACCAATTTTATCCCATTTCCATTCAGGAATAGCTAAGGGTTGAAGGGTGCCAGCAGGCCGTTGGTGCTCTGCTTTTACACGACGACAGACGTCGCAATTTGCAATATACTGAGCAATTTCTCTCTTCATCCTAGTCCACCAGAACCTCTGGCGTAGGTCCTGATACATCTTAGTGCTACCGGGATGAATGGTGAGAGGAGATTCATGAGCTTCCTTAAGGATCAAACGCCTCAGGTTTCGCACTTTGGGAACCACTAGTCGATTCCCGAAGTATACGACCCCTTGATCATTAATGGAGAAGCAATTCGCAATTCCTTTCCGAAGGTTTCCCTTGATGCGGGAGATTCCCGGATCTACCTTCTGTGCCTTGATAATCTGATCCGCAAGGGTAGGTTTTGCCACCAAGGTGGAAAGAAATCCTTGAGGAACAATGTGAAGGTTAAGCTTCCGAAATTCCTCATGGAGAAGCGGTTGACTTTGTTGTAACATCAGGTTGTTACAATAAGATTTACGACTTAGCGCATCAGCCATGACGTTGGCTTTCCCTGGGGTGTAGGTTATTCCTAAGTCGAAATCTGTGATCAACTCGACCCAACGTCTTTGCCTGAGGTTCAGATCCGGTTGGGTGAAGATGTACTTCAAACTTTGGTGATCAGTGAATATTTCGCAACGATTACCGAGGAGGTAATGTCGCCAGGTTTTAAGTGCATAGACTACGGCTGCAAGCTCTAGATCATGAGTAGGATAATTCTCCTCATGTGGGTGCAATTGCCGTGAAGCGTAGGCAATTACGTGTCGATCTTGCATGAGAATGCAACCTAGTCCTTGTCGCGAGGCGTCGCAGTAGATAACAAAATCCTTGGAGAAGTCTGGCGGTACCAGTACGGGAGCAGAAGTCAGGCGTCTTTTCAGTTCCTGAAAGCTGTGCTCACATTGTGGAGTCCACTCGAACTTCTTATCTTTCTTGAGGAGTTCGGTTAGAGGTTTGGCAACCTTGGAGAAGTTCTCGACAAAGCGACGACAATAGCTCGCTAAGCC
>NW_021234202.1:0-742 GCF_002162155.2 Triticum dicoccoides | reverse complement strand
AGGAACATCTGAATGGGTGCTTTGGTTCATTTCAACTAGCCCTATATGTTCATGAGTCCTTCTAGTCTCCTTCGGCCGAAACCAGTAACATTTTAAGACTACGACATTTGGCGGGTTTTCACCATAGAACAGAAGTTCATAAATTGCTTCAACTCTCCCATAATACTCGGTACCTCCTTCGCCGATAGCAGATACACAACAATTTGTATACTTTCGGTCGGCCATAGATAACTCTTTGCCATAGGTACGAAAGTGATACCCGTTGATTTCGTACTTGTCAAATGAACAGACCTTATAGTCAAAACCATTAGCGACTTGTCTCAATTCGGCGTCCATAGACTCTGAATTAGCCTACAAGTTTAATATGAAAGGATTGTTGCATTACACACAAATTACTGAATGAAATGAAATTGTCTAATAGAAATTACCATTTGTTTGAACCAAGAGATGAAACCGGGATAGCCGCCTCCTTGCTTTGTGAGAAGCTCATACTCTTCGACGGAATCCTTTTGGATCTCCGCTCCATACGAGAATATGGCGACGTATGGACTGTATGACATAGCCAGGAATAACAGTAGTTCAAAGGAAATAGAAGTTGCGAAACAATGTATCGAGAACTTACTCGATGTACGGCAGCACTTCTATCAGGTTGTTGAAGATATACAACGAAATGGTCCACCATTCTTCGTTATCCAAAGATCACGTCGATGTTGTGTGGGCAAAGGAGGTCTTTGAAGTAAGG
>NW_021234201.1:0-8276 GCF_002162155.2 Triticum dicoccoides | reverse complement strand
GAGAGAGAGAGAGAGAGAGATAGAGGGAGAGGGAGAAGAGAGGGAGAGAGAACGCCTTAGGATTAACCATATTCGACACACATTTTTTGTTGTTTTGTGTGAACACCGAGGCCATCACTGGCAAGGATGAGAAGGAGGATAAGCGGCAACATAAATATGATGCCTCGCAAAAATAAAGGAGATGGACCTATTGTGGTCTTGAGTGATGTTTGTTGAGTTAAGAGCGTGTGTTATGTTTTCTCTCCCGTTGCAACGCACGGGCTCTTTTGCTAGTCATTGATAAGTAACAGACATGCGTCACAGTGGGCACGAGAGACAATTTGTACGTGGGCTTATAGGCCTTTTTACTGGTCCATTCATGTGGGCTTTGCAGCTTGATGGGGTCAGGCTTAATTTTCTATTGGGTTCATGTCAAATAAGTCGTACATAAAGAGGGCCCGCCATGTTTTGAAACGCTAAGAGCATCTCCAGCCGTTCAGCCTCCCAGGGCGTCGAAAAAGAGCGGCCTGAGGGCAAACTGGCGCTAGATTGGCCCCTGGGGGCGACCTAGCTCCCAGCCACGCCCCCAAGCGCCACCCCCAAGCCGCGGCAAATTCAAATGTAGTCATTCCCACGCACAAAATAGACGCCACAAATCCAGCGATTAAGAGGCCACAAGTTCGGCGATCGAATGAAAAGTTCGGCGTACAAAAAGCAAAAAGAATGCGCATGCGCATCAGACAGCGAGGTCGGCCTCCGGCGTCGGTGGAGTCGGCGTGCGCGGGCTTGGCGGTGTCGGCATGGCTTCTGTGCTGCGGGGAGTCTTGGCGGCATTATCGCTCGGGCTTGGCGAGGGCGTCGGCGTGGGCGTGAGCGTGGGCGTGGGCGGCGTACTCGAGGAAAGCTGGTTCAAGATGAGGCCATGCTCCGCCAAGTACCACCCCTTGAACGCCTCGTCGTTGCTCTAGAGCATGTCCGCCCCACCCAGCAGGAAAGCCAGGTCGGTGTTTCTCTTCTTCGCGGCGACGTTGGTCCGGAGTAGGTCGAGCTTGGCGATGCTGCTCGACATCAACGCCGACCACCGCGCGTCGGTCTTCTCTTCACGAAGGATGGCCCGGGCCTGTGCGTCGGCGAGGCAGTGCTCAATGGACTCCTGCACTCGAGCGGTGGCCGCGTCGGCGTGTTTCCCCTTCTTGGCACCTTTGTTGTCGTCCGGCCGCCCTTTTGACGTGCCCGGAGTCGGCGCGTCCGGCTTGTTGGTCTCCTTGGCCTTGTCGAGGGTGCGCCCGACTTCCCCCCACTTGTCGCACTTGTCAATGCGCTTGTAAACATGGAGGTACTTGAATTCGGTGTCGCTGTTGCCCTGCCGATACATGGCGAACATGCGCAGCAACTGCGCGGAGGAACAAACTGTTGGCGGGCGCACACGGCGAAGAGAGGCGAGAAACCCGCGTGGCATACCTGATCCTCAATGCTGGCGCCGCTCTCCGGGCGAGCCGCGACCTCCTCGATGACCCCATGCCATTTGTTGCATGCCCCCTGGGTACACCCCCAATGGTTCGCCATCGCCTTCGACCCGCTCTACATGTAGACGCCTTTGAAGTAGGGGTCGACGAGCTTGCGCTCGTCGAGCTCGGCCTTGATGCGCTCCCAGTACGTCTTGATATTCTGGTTCGTGCCGGTGGTCGGGTCGAGGCAAATGACTTTCCATGCTTCGGCGAGGTATTCCTCCTCCTTGGACGCCCACTTGATGCGCGGCTCGCCTGACCTGGCCGCCCTCTTCTTCTTCTTGCGCCTCCTCGTCGGAACAGTCGCCAGCTCCTCCTCGTCCTCCTCCTCTTCGTCCTCCTCCTCTTCGTCCTCCTCCTCCTGCTCCTCCTGCTCCTCCTCGCCGTAGACGTAGCCGAGCTCGCCGTCCATGCCGCCGCTGAGATCCACCGTGTCGTCCGGGGTGACGAACACGGGAGACGCGGCGGCCGCGGCCGAACCTGCCGCGATGATGTCGTCCATGTCGGCCTCGGTCTCGTCGGTGTCACCGAGGTGCGAGAATGGAAGCGTGCCACGACGGAGTGGGGGCGTTGGGG
Source organism: Triticum dicoccoides (assembly GCF_002162155.2). NCBI lineage: Eukaryota > Viridiplantae > Streptophyta > Magnoliopsida > Poales > Poaceae > Triticum > Triticum dicoccoides. The sequence goes on along the minus strand of NW_021234201.1, from coordinate 6,213 downwards.
AGGAAGCGTAGGCGGGCGGTGAGTAGTTGTATGGAGGGTACTGCATGCCGGTGAAGGCGGGCGAGGGCGTGCGCTGGGCCGGGTGTCCATGGGGGAAGGTGACGTTTGGGTTGAACCCACCGTGCGCGTCCCCGTCCGCGTAGCCCGGCGAGGGCGGTCCCCATGGCTGCGGCGACGGAGAGCCGACGCCTTGCTGGCCCCAGGGCGTGTACTAGGCGTGGCTGCCGGGTGGATTCATCATCCCCGCGCGAGTCACCTCGGCCTCGGCTTGGTCCGCCGAAGCGGCAGCCGCAGCTGCGCGTGCCGCGTTGTCACGGACCTTCTTGGTGATGGCCCTGTTCTGCTGGTCGGCGGTGACAGCCTCCCGTTGCTGAACTTCCGCCCACTCGGCGTTTGACATGCCCGATGGCTTGGACGGCGGGGCCCTCAGCTTCCTCTGCTTCGGCTGGGCGACGGAGGCGGCCGTGGTTGCTGCGGCACGGGGGACGACGTACTTCTTCGGTGGCATGGCGGCCGGCTGGGAGGCGAGCAGGAGGGAGATTGGCGGGAGGAATGGAGAAAATGGGAGGAAAGTGGGGAAAAGAGGGAAGAAACGGCGGGAAGAGGCGCTCGACTCGCCGACAGGGCGGACCCACGCGCCGGGTTCTTCCTGGGTCCGCCGGCACCAGTTTTGGTTCGAGCCGGCAAAAAAGGGCTTCTGGGGGCGACTGGGCCGTTTTTTCGGCGCCGGCGCGGCAAAATTGCCTAGGGAGGGCCTGTTGGGGGCGCGGCTGGAGATGCTCTAAGGCGGCAGGGGTGATTGTGAGGTGATCGGTTCCTACGGTAGGGTTAGGGTTTCGGCTCCGGGGTGGTTGGGCTACGACGGCGTGTGGGCGGCCATTGCGTCTCCCTATGCCTCGGCTGGTGTGTCTGTGTCCCCCTGCCGTGGAGCGGTGCTGATGGCGGGGGCGGTAGAGCGTGGTTCTGTGCCGCGTTCTGGGGCATCTCCATCTGCTCAGTCCAGGGCGGTGGCGTCGCCGTCGGCCAGGAAGGATGGCGAATTGGCTAGCAAGCAAGACTCCGAACCCGGCGGCGAGTCTCTGCAAGAGGCTTGCTGGCATGGTGTTGATGGACAAGGAGGTCGAAGGTTTTGTCTTTGAGGATCCAGATCCTGCTGTCCAGAAACGGTGTCATTGGTTGGCAGTTGGCAAGGTATGTTCCCCAAGACCCTTGAAGATGACATCACTGGAGAGGACGATGCCGAGGGCATGGGGATTGCATAGGGAGGCGAAGTTCAGTGAGATTGGTCCAAATATCATTATGGTGCACTTTGGGAGTGAAGGAGATTGGAAGCATGTATTGAATAATGGACCGTGGCAGTTTGATTTCAGTGTTATGATCTTGAAGGATTATGAGGGCAATAGTAGGCCGCCAGAGATGGTTTTTGACAGGGTTGATATATGGGTGAGAGTTTTGGAACTCCCCCGGATAGAAGGACAAAGGTGTTTGGTAAGGCGCTCGGGAATTGGCTTGGAGACATAGTGAAAGTGGATGTAGACGGAGATGGATTTGCGTGAGGAGGATATCTAAGGGTACAGGCTACGACCTCGGTATTTTAGCCTTTGGTCCGTGGATTCTACCTAAAGAAATCTAAGGAGGATACCGAGAAGACGTGGTTTGATTTCTAGTATGAGAAGATTCTCCACTTCTGTTTCGATTGTGGGAGATTGGTTCATGTTGGAGGTCGGTGTGATCCACCCAATAACTCGTCTGATCAGTGGGGTGGATGGCTAAGGGCTTCCCCTGGTCGCAATACTCCAGGTGGAGAGGGTTCAACTAGTGGTGCGACGGGGAGCTCCAGTAGTAGGGGCGGTATTCACACTGGTGATACCATGCAGTCTCGTCTGGATCACCCAATGGTGAGAGATCTCCCCACAAGAAGGAACCTTAATACTGATTTCTCAGGATCAGGTTATGCTCGCAATGGCAAGAGCTTCTGTCAGGTTGGAGCGGAGGTCAACAGCCCGGGTAAGGAGCAATACAGGTCGGGGTCTGAGAGGGAAAGAGACCTACATGATGGCCTAGAGCAGCGCCGTGAACATGATTTGAGGCATAATTTGGTGGAGCAACAGTACATGGACAGAAGGGAAGATGCAGGTAGAGCTGATTGGTATATTAAAGGCAAAGGAATGGCTCGGGGCTACAAAGGGAGGTATGCCGAGGAGGAGGGCCGGGGCGTCTATCATGGGAAGGGAGGTTCACATGGTTTGAATGCCAGGCGAAGGGGTACGTACAGGAGAAAGCATAGGGATGATCTGGACAGACGCCCACGTCATGAGTCATTTGAAAGGTTTGCCGGAGATAATAGGAAGAGGAGGCCTAAGCAAGTGTGGGTGGCTAAGGGGGAGTAGGATGTGTTCATTCGCGAAATGAGGCAGACACTATAGGAAATCAGCTTATTTGCCGTCCGCCATGGCAGACGGCAAAGGCACCAAAGGCAGACAACAAAGCTCTTTGCCGTCTGCCATCAATGGTAAAGCTGCCCGGCAAAGAACATGACGGTAAACAGGTTCTTTGTCATCTTCTTTCTCAAAGAGGACGGCAAAGAACCTTTGCCGCCCGTGGCGGACGACATAGAATCTGGATGGTAATGAACGGGCGTTAGCCATGTTAGGTGGCTAACGGCAGCCTTTGTCGTCTGCCACAGACGGCAAAGGAACCAAATGGTATAGCTCCCGGGTTGCACAGGTCGCTGTCACGTGGTCTATTTGCCGTCCGTGGCAAATGGCAAAGAGCCCTTTGCCGTCGGTGTCAGACGACAAAGAGGTTGTATTGCCTCTTTTTCTGTTTTTTCTTATATCCAAGCAATTTCACAGCAAAATATATGACATATTTTTTTCACAGGGCAATTTCACAGCACACATATGACATATCCAACACACAAGTTTCATGAATACATAATCAACACATAGTTCCATCAATACATATTACAATAGTTTCACATTGTTCGTCCAACACATATCCATCCATCCATATAACAAGTTCCACATTGTTCATCAATATGAAAGAAAAGCAAAAAAGAAAAAGAAGCAATCCATCCATGCAAGCTTCCGTGAAGTAAATGAAATCTGCAAAATGGGAAACAAGAAAGTTAGAAGAAGAAAACTAGAATGGATCATATTAGAGCTTACATATGTAATTATGACATTTTTGAGCTAACTAAGCTAATTATGTCAATTTAGAGGAAAATAAGGTAAGTATAGGTCATTTTTGTGCTAACATGAGTAATTATGCCATTTTTGAGCTAACGTAGGTAAGATTGGTCATTTTGGAGCTAACCTAGCTAAAATGGATCATATTGGAGCTAACCTAGGTAAACTTGTTCATTTTGGAGGTAACCTAGGTAAAATGGATCATATTTAAGCTAACCTAGGTAAAATGGGTCATTTTGGAGCTAACCTGGCTAATTATGCCATTTTTGAGTTAACTAAGCATATTATGCCATTTTTTTACATAAGTAAGCTAAGTATAGGTCTTTATTGAGCTAACCTAGGTAACTAAGCATATTAGAGCTAATTTAGCATTTTAGAGCCAACTTAGGTCATTTTGTAGATAACTTACATAACATTGATCATTTTGGAGCTAATTAAGCTTATTATGTCATTTTCGAGGAAAATAAGCTAAGTATATGACATATATGAGGTTACCAAGGTTGTTATGCCATTTCAATCCTAAGTAAGCTAATTATGCCATTTTTTACATAAGTAAGCTAAGTGTATGTCATTTCTTAGCAAACCTAGGTAACTAAGCATATTAGAGATAACTTAGCATATTAGAGCTAACTTAGGTCATTTTGGAGGAAACAAAGCTAAGTATAGATCATTTTGGAGCTAAGTAAGCTAATTATGTCATTTTGGAGGAAGATAAGCTAAGTCTAAGCATTTTGGAGGAAATAAAGCTAAGTCTAGGTCTTTATGCATTTGGTAAGCAAAACACTAGAGAAAACTTACCGTCATCACAGAGGTGAAGCACCGGCGTGGCTCGTGCCGGTACCACCACTTGGAGAAGGGTCGTGTGATGCTTGTCTGGAGGCACGCTGCACCAAAGATCATTTGTAATGTCTTGTTAGCATGACGACACTCAAATGTTAATACTACAGGCCTTTTTGCACACAGACTGCACATTTGGTTTTCACGGGTCAGTATACTAGTTAGTAATGAAAAGAACATGAAGTGAATGATTTGGCTAATATGAAGAAGAAACTTACCATGAGGAGCTCGTACATGGCCCGATTCTGCATGTCATTCTGTGCCCTCTCCTCCTCCATCAACCTTGTCATTCTCTCCTCCAACTCCCGCTGCTTCTCCTCTGCCATCCGGTCCCTCTCCGCCATAAGTGCCTGGGTTCTATCTCTCTCACTCTGAAGAGCAGCCTGCAACACCACTCCTCGTTAGCATTGTAATCATCGATGGATGCACACACAATGTAATGCTTGAAAGAAATCTGAGTGTACAACTAACCTGGAAGGCAAGCTCGATTGGCCGTGGACGAGGCCTTATCTCAGGATCTGAGCTCGTTTGGCGCGCCTTGATCTTCGGGAGAGTGCAAGGACAACGGATAAGTCCATCTCCAATGGCTATCGAGCCATGGGACCTCCAGCCACCAGATATCATCACCAGCTCCGGATCAAACGGACCGCTCGGGTTAAAGTCCTTCCCTTTGCTCGCCTTCTCCTCATCTCTATACTTCACGAGCTTGTTGTGGGAGGAGATGTTGGTGAAGTTCTCTGGATGACCGAGGTCAGATGCAGAGAATGCCTTGGCCTTCTTGTACGGGGCACTATGGGCCATGGCATAGAGGTCGAACACCTCTGGCACCGGTGCCATATTGTATTCCGCCTAAAAGAGAGGACTATAGTATTAGAAATTAAAGGGCTCAAGCTAGCATGACAGAATGAATTGCATGAATCATGAAGCAAACCACATACCCAGTTCCGCCCGTATTGATATAAGTTGGCGCTGCCTTGATGGTGTGGCACACCTCTCATTTGGGCACGCTTGTCCTTGTCACCTTTGTGGATGGCCCGCCATGCGTCTGAGCACAACTCGTCCACCAACGCCTCCCAACAATCCATCTTATCTGCACACCATCTCGGGGGCACCTAAGTCAGTAAAGAGAAACTTGAGCACTACGTCTATGAATCAAATCAACGAAACTAAGAACAAGGCCTTAAGAATATAGGAAATTACCTTCATGTACTCCTTCTTCAGAAACTTTCCGCGACACTTCTTCTTGTGCTTCCGAACACCACGTGAGGCAAAGTAGTCTCGAACAGCCAGCACCCGAGCCTCGTGCCGTAAGTTTTGTAGTAGGCGCCTGCACTCGGCATCGATAACCTGTGCACATGCCTCCTTGTATCCCTCCTCACACCTGTAGAAGGTATGTAATCAAACGAGACAACATTGATTAGTACAATAACTAAGCTTATTCGAAGATTTTTAATTGTGTAAATGAGAAATTTGTTGGGGAACGTTGCATAAAATAAAAAAAATTCTACGTTCACCAAGATCAATCTATGAGTTCATCTAGAAACGAGAGAGAGGAGTGCATCTACATACCCTAGTAGATCGAGCGGAAGCGTTCAAGAGAACGGGGTTGAGGGAGTCGTACTCGTCGTGATCCAAATCACCGGAGATCCTAGCACCGAACGGATGGCACCTCCGCGTTCAACACACGTACGGTCAGTGTGACATCTCCTCCTTCTTGATCCAGCAAGGGGGAAGGAGAGGTTGATGAAGATCCAGCAGCACGACGGCGTGGTGGTGGATGCAGCAGGGATCCGGCAGGGCTTCGCCAAGCGACTACGGGAGGGAGAGTTGTACCAAGGGGGGAAGGGAGGCGCCAGATGTCAGGGTGCGGCTGCCCTCCCACCCCCCTCTTTATATAGGGACCCCAGGGGGGGCGCCGGCCCTAGGAGATGCGATCTCCTAGGGGGGCGGCGCCAAGGGGGGAAACTTGCCCCCAAGGCAAGTGGAGGCGCCCCCTCCCCTAGGGTTCCCAACCCTAGGCGCAGAGGGGGGCCCAGGAGGGGCGCACCAGCCCACCAGGGGCTGGTTCCCCTCCCACTTCAGCCCATGGGGCCCTCCGGGATGGGTGGCCCCACCCGGTGGACCCCGGGACCCTTCCAGTGGTCCCTGTACAATACCGGTGACCCCCGAAACTTTCCCGATGGCC
>NW_021234200.1:0-2257 GCF_002162155.2 Triticum dicoccoides | reverse complement strand
TTTCAAGAAGATCACAGCTGTAAAAGTGTGTATAAGCAATAGTTTATGAACAACATATATAACAGAAAACTGCTCGTAACATAAGTTTCTCGACACAGTTGGACCTGTTCAACGAGTGCAGCAATGGCACACATATCCCACGTGACCTTCCACCATTGAAACGCCCCACAAGGACCTCAAGACGATCAATAAAGTGTAGGAACATGTGGATGTCGATCCAGTCAACTTCAGAGCCATTAGGAACAGCCGAGTTACTACAGAGTAACAAACGAGCAGACTGCATAACTCTAAAAAAACCTACACGTGCCACCAATTATAAGAAAATATTAGTTAGAAGTAGCATCTTCGTGAGAGATTCGTTTCTACTTCTAAAGTTAAATTGTGATTAGTTAGACAGAATAGGTGGATTAAGAAGTAATCGAGGCAACAAGTAAGAACCAGATAGAAAACTGACATGGATGAACAATTGGAACGATGTCGGGGTGGAAGATCACAGTGAAGATGAGACCAGGTTCTGCTATTTCCATCAACATTCGTGCGCCAACTTTCAGTCCATAACACTTGAGAAGTTTATGCAAGTTCGGCCTTAAAAAAGCAGCGATCTTCTTGGTTCATGAACCCAACTCGGAAGCAATATCCATGGATTGTCATCACTGTGACCATTAAACTAGTGTATTCAGTTATGGCAAGGCCGACATCTTAAGTACATGTGTTCTGGCAGAGCAAATAATACACTGCAGGAAAAAAATATGAGAACACTACATGTTCAAAAAAACCCAACCCTCCCGGATAGAGAAGAGGATTCTAGGAACATACTGTGCATGTTTCAAAATTGTGTGGTAGGATGAGAAGGAACAAGTGTGGCGTCTCGCCGTGCGTGCAGAAATCTGTAGGGTACTCGCACTTTGGGCACTACAACTGAAACACACTAGATTCAGTACGAAGAAAAATGCATCAACGACAGTGGCTGCTATCCTAGGATTACCTGCGACCAAGTTCGGCAGTTGCGTGTTGCTACTGAAGAATTTCAAAGTTGATTTGGACCAGCTCTCCGTGCTGAGAAAGTTCGATTTTGACATCATCCCCACCACAAGATATGATTTAGATTTGAACCTTGACTATCCATTAGCATCAATCATCATTCGACCATCCTTTGTACTTACGGTATATTGAGCAGGTTCATTCACACCAAGGTTGCGCATGGTAAGAGAAACTTGGCCGCGGCCACCCGGATTGTTGAATGACTCCCTCGTTGCTCTAGAAATTCTCTGTTTGAAAACAAGAAGACATACCCAAATAGTTAGATCAACACAGTGAATCATGTGAAACAACATGGAAAGAAAAAAACGAAGCACTTGGGCGGCCAATGCTTACCAAGAAGGTGGACATGTCGGTTTTTGCAAGGACTTTGGTATGTGAAGTGCGAACTGCAGCGTAGTCTGTTGCCGGTGCAACTGCACGGGCCAGACCAAATGCAAGTGCAAGTGTTGGTGTAGGTGTCGAAGCCGCTGCTGCTGTCGTAGATGGTGCTCCTTGTAGAGCTGGTGCCGGTGTCGATGCCCGATCCTCCAGTAGATCATACGGATCCGATGACGCGGTCGGTGCCCAATCCTCAGCTGGATCAGGATGAGCGGCTGCCGCTGTCAGTGATAGAGCAACTGTCGGTGCTCGATCTGTGCGAGACAGCGGCGATCGTGTTTGGTCTGCTATGATCATCTTTCTAACTTGACTAGGATCCGTGACCGTGATCCATTTTTTTCTTCATTTCTTTTAAACGCGAGAAGGACTAATTATGGCATTTTTGTTAAACCAAACTGTCGTTCATCATAGGAATTTAGCTTGTACTCAGACAACAGACTGATGCAATTTTTTCCAGTAATATAAGTGATGGACAGTGCCTTCGTTACTGACACGACATAAGAAGTGAAACCGGCAAAAATAGCCATCATAGAGCAAGCCAAACGGTTTATTCTGAGATGAATGTCACATGGCAAAACCTGCATCGTAAAATTAGAGGAAAAGAAATAAAACATGACATTAAATCAATAAGATTTAGACAGTAAATCAATATGATTTACTTGATGAGACACGAGTGAATCCTTACGAGGAAATCACTATGTTGCAGTACTAAACAGAAGATTGATCGTCCAACTAAGCGTGGCATGCAGGGGCCCTACCTACTCCCACAAGCAGGACAGTCCAAAGGTCATGAAAAATCGTAAGGACCGAACATCCATGGGACTGGAAATCCTGGTGG
>NW_021234199.1:0-1353 GCF_002162155.2 Triticum dicoccoides | reverse complement strand
AAATTCATTCACAAAGAACCATCTTTTCTTTCAACAAACACAGGATAATGTAGCCCACAACAGTTATACCTATACAGGCGTCTTAAAGCGGTAGATAGGCAGAGATACAAGATGGTCTTGTGCAAATAACAACCTTCATCAGTTTACAAGTCAATAGAGTGTAATCAGTCTACGCATTATGGCCAACACCACAAGCAGAGGGAGGAGGACAGGTACTCACTAGAACTGAACTGAGGTAGTGGCTGAGGACGGGGCAGTCCACAAAGCAATGGTAACCAGACAGGGAGGCTAGGACACAGCTTCCGCTGACCGGTCAGTGATGCCGCTAAATGTAAAGTGGCACGGATGTTCTTCGTTGTAGCAGACAAAGTGGTTTCTGATCTGAAAAATATAGCCAAAAATCAAATAGAAAGCTTAATTAATAAATTTAGGTAGAATATGAAAAATCTGTCTTTTATTAATTAAGGCCAGCCAGGCAAGAGCCACACATGTTCTGTAATTAGTGAGCCCTGAGTAGAGGGATAGCTGCTCCCTGTGAAACGTTAATACTTAACATTCGTTCACCACAACATCAGTTTATGGATAACACACAAGTAATGCCAAGGGGAATATAAAAACGCTGAATCCTATCAAAAGTCACCATTCTGAGGTGATTGTTTTGATTATGCTAATCCTAGTCAGGATCATAAATAAGTATGGAACTATCAAATCCCGACAAATAGCATATACACTAAAAAATAAGCCTAACCAACACCTGGAATTTCAACAAACGGGATCATCACAACTGAAAGTTTGTGGTGGCCGGAAGACCACCACCAGAGATGGAACGAGCACAAAACAGATCCCTAAATCGGTCAGCAAGCACCACAAAACCGAGACCTAAATCAAGCACCACAAACGGCCACGACACGATGGTCGGACCATTGCAGGGCACATGGAGAGGTAGGAGGACAGGGACTGACCAGAATTGAGTAAGAAGCCGAGGTGGTGGCTGAGGAGGCAGTAGTCCCACGTGTCGGACATACATGAATTTCCTCGTGTGTATATGCATGTCAATATATGTTTCACACACATGATTTTTTATATATATTACTAGCACATATGTCTGTGCGTTGCAACGGAAAAAATTAATGTTTTGTGCAAACATAATGTCCCACAGCACCGGATTCACTATGAAGAACATGCTACAGCGCAACATCCTTCTACAAAATGAACATAAAAAACATACGATGCATTTTAGCCCTGTTCATATTTCCTTTGCCGGGCATAATCTCCCACTGATTTCATTTAAGTATATTTTTTCCTTTAATTAACATGACGTCCTCACTCGTTTCAGTCGGGAATAAAATCCTT
>NW_021234198.1:0-859 GCF_002162155.2 Triticum dicoccoides | reverse complement strand
GGCCGGGCGAGCACCTCAGTAGAGAAAGCCGAAAACTGACTATCATGATATAGCGAGAGACTGGTCAACCACTCGATCGACCATTGGAATGTTTAGAATTCCTCCGCTTTGACGAAGGACCGCTTCCCGGTCAGGCACATACGTCCCCCGAAGTTCGGAGAAGAGCGGTGCCGCTAGGGGCTATATAGTAGCCCCACATTCGAGCTCCTATGGCTAAGTGAAAGTGATAAAGCATTATAGTCCGGTTGCCTAGTTTGCTACACTATCACCTCCCTAAAAGGACCAAGACATTGGATTAAGTGTGAAAAAGCGTGTTTCTTTTTGCAAACACCCCCGCACCATGTGCGTGGGGGCTGAAGCCAAAGACTGGAACTTTCAGGTTATTCATACATATACGGCCGCACAGGAGATAGTTCAATACTTGAACGCACAAGTATAAAAAGCTATTGCATTATAAATATGATCTCACAAATTATACACGTCATTTGAACATGACATCTTTCGAGCACTGTGATTCTATTAAATGAGCGCCCTGCAGGACTTCCTCAAAATAGTGCTTGGCGGGTAATCGGCTCTTATCCGAACCCCGGGATGCAACAGCGGTGGCATCCATGTCCGCCCAGTATGTCTTCACACGGGCAAGAGCCATCCGTGCACCTTCTATGCATGCCGACCGCTTCATCGCCTTGATATGCGGCACCGCCCCAAGGAATTGCTGCAACAAGCCAAAATAACTCTTCGGCTTGGGCCTTTCCGGCCACAGATGAGTGACCACATCCGTCATGGCAAGTCTGGACAACCTATTCAGCTCAGCCCACTCAGCCAGCCGATCAGTCAACGGAAGTGGACGCTCCGGACT
>NW_021234197.1:0-570 GCF_002162155.2 Triticum dicoccoides | reverse complement strand
GTCACTAGTTGAAATATTTCTTGTAGTGTACGCTGGCCAAAATGGGCCTCCATCGACTCGTCCTGCCGCATTGGCCGCGGGACGAGCTCGGTCCTACTGCACCATGTGTGAGACGAGGTCGATCCTGCTGCACCATGCGCGAGACGAGATCGGTTCCACAACACCCTATGCGAGACGAGGTCGGTCCCGCTGCACTGGGCATGAGACGACCGATGGACCACATCTGGGAGAGGGCCAGCCCATCGACAGAAGTAGAGCCCGGAGAATGAGGAGATGAAGCGAAGGTCGACACGGTCCGACCACAAACGAGCCGACATCGGAGTAGCGCCAGCCGTCACCACTGGCAGAGCCACCGAACCACCATGTAGTCGCCGCGCCGCCGGATGGCTGCCGCATGGACCTTACAGCACTGCAGCCACCCATGGCCGGCGTAGCAACCACGCCAGGCCACTGCCCTAACCCGCGCCGCCCACTAGATTCCAGTGGTGAGACCCGACCGGGCACACAACCAACCGAAGCCCATGCTCCGCCGCCACCATCCACCCAGTCGGGACTCCAGCCGCTCCTCGC
>NW_021234196.1:0-602 GCF_002162155.2 Triticum dicoccoides | reverse complement strand
ATTCAGATTCGGACTGCACAGACATACCTGACTCAAAACGCCAACAACTTTTTCATACGGACTCCGAATTGGGTGATTCTTTTTTTGTTGGAAACTAGATTTCGTGCTATTTCCAACCCAATTGGATTCACCTTCAAATTCGTCCGGAGCGTTGAGTTACGGACGAAACAATCTGACGTTGCAGCAGAATCCGAGTCAAACTACAAGCCCAAAGGTGTTGCATCACCTCCACTTGGGCCCTTGAGCCTTGTACGACCTAGGGTTAGTTTTAGGCTGCCTTGGGACGTCCTCCCACCTCCTTGGCCGCCACCCCTTGCTCCTATATAAGTAGATCCATCTAGTAGCTTTTTCCTCGGGATTTGTTTAGTTAAAAGTTAGCCATTGCAACTTCGTGTACTTCGTTTGTGCCCAACGACCAGACTAAGACCACTTACGGATCCCCACCATTATCAATACCTCATATATATTTGCAATATTCAGATTGCTTTATCATATTCTTACTCGTTCTTCGATTGCTTGCAGGAATAGACCTTCGTGGTCAGGCTGACCGTGCTTCCGGCATCGTCAGTAACCTCAGGAGATTGGTTTAGCGATTGCTAAGG
>NW_021234195.1:0-559 GCF_002162155.2 Triticum dicoccoides | reverse complement strand
AGTAGGACAGAGGCGCGTGGCCGGAGCGCGCGCGCATGCGCCCGAGCCACCTCCTGCTTGCCGCCCCGCCCCGGATCGGCTAAGGATGCCACGCACCCCCTCAGGCCTCTCTCAACTCCCTCCCGTGCTCATCCCCTTCTCCTGCTCTCCCTCTCGCTCCGCACCTCGGACCCGAGCGGAGCCGCCGCCACCGACGCTGATTGCCGCAGCCACCGTGCTCCCCACGCCTCACCGACGCCCCAGGGAGCTCCGCCCCGACCCCCTCTCCCTCCCCACCGATCCACAGCCCTCCGGAAGCCCTGCATCGCCGCCATCGCCGTCGTCTTCTACCTCGGACCCGCCGGCCATCTTCGTCAAATTCGCCGGCTCCGGACCGTCCCCGACCTCGCCGAGCATCTCTTCGTGACCGTGGTGAGCCCCCGGTCCTCTTCCCCCTAATCCCGCCTTCGTTTGTTTGCCGTAGCCGCCGCCCCCTTGCTTACCGTAGCCGTCGCCGCGCGGGCTCGTCGCCGGCGAAGCCCCGGTGACCAAATGGCCCCGCGCGTGCGTCCGTTGCACT
>NW_021234194.1:0-389 GCF_002162155.2 Triticum dicoccoides | reverse complement strand
TGTGCAGCGATCCATTTATGGACTGGTGCAAGCCTCTCAGAGTTGGAATATACGCTTTGATAGTGTGATCAAAGCATATGGTTTTATACAGGCTTTTGGAGAAGGCTGTATTTACAAGAAAGTGAGTGGGAGCTCTGTAGCATTTCTGATATTATATGTAGATGACATATTGTTGATCGGAAATGATACTGAATTTCTGGATAGCATAAAAGGATACTTGAATAAAAAATTCAATGAAAGACCTCGGTGAAGCTGCTTATGTATTGGGCGTCATGATCTATAGAGATAGATCAAGATGCTTAATTGGACTTTCACAAAGCACATACCTTGATAAAGTTTTGAAGAAGTTCAAAATGGATCAAGCAAAGAAAGGGTTCTTGCCTGTGTTA
>NW_021234193.1:0-442 GCF_002162155.2 Triticum dicoccoides | reverse complement strand
GAATTACATTATGCATATTCTTCACCAATTAAATTGATGACAAGCAATGGACTTGGCATGCTACTTATTCTCGTATAAAGGATTTAAAATAGATATAGCATAAACTTGGAACGTCTTCAACGAACCACCGGTAGATTTGGGAACAACGAATTGATTGATATGAACACGAAGGAAGAAGAATCTTGAATAGCCACCGTAAGAATTGGAAATTTACGAAGTAAAGTGATGAGTCACCGGTAAGAATTAGAGAACGAGTGAGGAAACTTGAGGGGATTTAGATACAAGAGAACGAATAGATCACGAGCTGATTAGAGGATATTGAATGATGCACCGGTGAGATTTGGGGAACGAGAGCTAAAAGCTAAGAATGAACAAGTCTTCTAAAATGATGGGCTCCGGATAATCGAACTCAAAATACCCTTGAATATCTCCTGATGGGTGA
>NW_021234192.1:0-3110 GCF_002162155.2 Triticum dicoccoides | reverse complement strand
AAAAAAAAAAGGACGTCGGCGGTGCGTGGCACGTCCGGTTCCAGCAAATCACATGAAGCAAAAAAAAAGACATGTAGCAAAAAAGGTAGCAGGTTCCAGCAAAAAATAAAGCTGGTTTCAGCACCCGACATTGCCGGTAGTAGCACCGGAGATTGCTGGTTCCAGCACTCGACGCAGCCGGGTTGCAGCTTGTCGTCGAGCTGGTTCCCGCATCGCTGCAGCCGATGATAGCACCGGGACTCGCTGGTTCCAGCGCCGGATGCAGACGGTTGCAGCTGGGGTCGAAGCTGCCAATAGACGGCGGAGCAGCCCGTCACAGCTCGTCCGCTGAAGGTCCAACACCTCCCGCTGCTCGTTGCAGCACGGCGCCCGGGTCCCCAGCACCTCCGGCCACTCCGAGTGGTCCGTGGCGCGGCTGGATAGGAGCGTGACGATGACTACATCACCGGCGTTGAACGAGACAAGGTGGCACAGTAGTGGCATGGCTTCCCGTAGCCAGCGAGCAGAAAGGGGGAAGAATAGATGAGATCTCGTTCGTTATGTGCGGTGAAAGACGAGATGCAAACGAGTGGCTGTATGGAGCTGGGAAGTGATATAAGGATAAAAAGAAGACGTGGACTCTTGGTGACCCCAACTTTGCACGTGGCTGCTGTATGCGAGAGAGCGAGCCTGACGGGGAGACCGGCGGAAATTTCAACCGGTGCGCCGGCTTTAAACGTTTCCCTTCTTTGAATTACAGCCGGTCCGTGTCGCACCACCGCAATATCCTTCCTCGTCCGACTACGACTACGACTCCACTCCCTCTCCTTCCTTATAATGCCAACACACCACCCGCCTAGCTAACACCAACGCAGAGCTACAGGCTTCTCCTGTTGATCAGAGGCATCGATCGGCATGAACCCGGCCGCCGCTATGTTCCCAATGTTTCCACCGCCACCGCCGCTACCTTTCCACTACGCGTTCCCCATGCAGCCCCCGCCGTACTTCTACCATGCACCTATGTCGCCGGTTTGGCCGTCGTCCGCGGTCCCGGTGCGCTCCGTGTGGGCGTCCAATTTCAAGCATGAATCGGCCAACCTCCGCCACGTCGCCAGCAGAGCCCAGTACGTCGCCGTCAACGTGCACTACCCGGGCGTCGTCCACCACCCCAGCCAGGACCACAACGCCCTCACCGTGGAGGAGCGCTACGCCCTCGTGAAGGCCAACGTTGACGACCTTAAGCCGCTGCAGGTCGGCATCGCGCTCTACGACAGCGACGGCGGGTACCTCGACGCCTGGGAGTTCAACCTCCGCGACTTCCGCCCCCAGGCCGACCCGCACGACGAGAACTCCCTCGCGTACCTCGCCGGCCGCGGCCTCGACGTCGGCGCGCTCCGCGACCACGGCGTCAGCGCCGACATGCTAGACAAGAAGCTGTTTGAATCCGGCCTGGTCGGCGCTCGGCGTGGGCGGTCGCGGAGTTGGATCACGTACGCTGGGGCCTACCATGTCGCATACCTGCTCAAAATTGTCACCGGCGGCGCCCCGCTGCCGCGAGACGTGGCCGGGTTCAACGGCGCCGTGCGGCGTTACCTCGGCGACCAGGTCTATGATGTGGCCACGATGGCGGCCGGCTGCCCGGCCATGCCACTGGGGTTGGAGCACATCGCCGATTACCTCGGCTTCCATCCGCCGCTGGGGAGCCCTCGCCTCGCAGCTGCCGCCGGCGTGCGCGCGCTGCAGGTCTTCATGCGACTGAAGTACGGAGAGCTCGGCGGCGACGTGCGGAGATACCGGGGTCTTCTTAAAGGCCTGCACTAGCTAGGTCGATCTCACACCAACAATGCTGAGCCGAGAACTCGAAGCTCGTGCAAAGAAGATTGTTGCTGACCAGCTGCGTCCATGGTAGCTCTGATCAAGTCCTTTGAAGTCCCAAGTCCGAAGAATCCCGTTTCAAACAAGTATTGGATTGAAGGTTACTACAGTTTTAAAGTTCTAATATCAGTTTTCTCAACAAAAAAAACAAGTATTGGATTTTCTGTTTCAATGAAGTCCGAAAATTCTGTTTCAGTAAAGTTTCATAGTTTTCAAAAAGAAAAATCATGCATCAGGTAGCAAGGAAGTACCGAGAGTTCGGCGGCCACGTGGAGAGGTATCGAGGTGTTCTTCAAGGCATCCACTAGGTTGATCTGACACCAACAATGCTGAGTCGAGAATCCAAATTTCGTGCAAGCAAGACTGATGAAGCTCTCTTATCAAGTTCTTGAAATCTGAAGAATTAGTAGGAGTACTACGCTTTTGAAGTTCAAGTATTAGACTTTGTTTTTTAGTAACTCTTCATAATAACTAGAGGGTGACGCGGGCTTTGCTGCGCCGCCCTACAATCCTGAGTCAAAAACTCAACTTTTTACATGGACTGCTACAATCGGTTGCTTTGTTTTATGTTTCAGCTAAATTGGGTTGTTTTTTCGCTCATACTACGTGGAATCTGATGCGTGCAGTGGACTGATCTGCTATGTTTTTACATAAATCAATATACTTGAGTGGACCCAAACACACAACACAACACAACAGTTTTTCCCTCCCTTACCAGGAGCCAACATTTGCTAGGGAGCTTACAATTTGTATTGATTATTAAACATGTAATCTTCCATCCAACAAAGTTAGGTGCTAATGAAATGATAGTTTTGTTGTCAAAGCCAATAACAACATGCAGCACAAACATTTAAGGATATGTTTTACTCCAGAACATAACCATATACCTCCATTAACCAGAAGTTAAGGAATTCCATTGTGGCAACTTGGATATGCATATATGGCACATAATTAGTAATATCATCTTTTTTTCTTCAGTGGATAAATATGTTCACCGAACTATAAGGATTGGCAGTCCACCACAAGTATAAACCTTACTATCTACTCCCTTCGTTCCTAAAGATAAATATTTTTAGAGATTCCAATACAAACTACATATGGATGTACATAGACATATTTTAAAATTTAGATTCACTCATTTTGCTCCGTATTAGTCTGCATTGGAATCTCTAAAGAGACTTATATTTAAAAACGGAGGGACTAGTAAGATATTTTCAGTCTTCTTGAAAGGAACTAAAGACATTTGCAAAAAAAAA
>NW_021234191.1:0-2061 GCF_002162155.2 Triticum dicoccoides | reverse complement strand
TATATATATATATATATTTGCAAAACTACTAATGACGCACAACCAGCAGGTGCGCCATTAGTAACCAGGGTTACTAATGGCGCATTTGTAGGTGGTGTGCCATTAGTAACCTGAGACCAACAAGATATTTTGGACAGCCACACCTAACCACTCACTTTCCCCACTTCATTGTCTCCACCTCCTCCTCCAAGCTTGTCTCGGCTGCCTCCTCCTCCTCACCTCATTTGCACCATAGATTCATCCAAATAAGTGGTTAAATTACCTTTTGTTGATAGGTAAGTAAGGGTGGAAGCTATCTTTATGTTGTTCTCCCTCCAACAACGTGCACATACACCTTTTGTGGCCTAGCTAGATCTATGTATGTTTGTGGTGTTGCATATGTTTGCGGTGTTGCATATATGTTTGTGTTTGCAGGTACCGGTATTTGAAATGCGATAGTGGCCAATATTTTGCCGGAATGTTGATTCATTTCCGCTTAGGCGAGAATTTTGGCACTATGCATTCTTGTTGCTCCTATTTTTAGGGAAAGTCATGCCAAATTTTTTCTTGGTTCTAAAATATCGTTTTGCGGTACCCCGCAGGCGACCTTGTTCCGCACGATGACCGAAGGCATCGTGAATAGGTTTTTGAGCTCCGCGAAGGCCGAGATGCTTCAAAAGAATGAGATAGAGATAAGATGTCCGTCTCGAAGATGCAAGCTGAAGAGCCTTATTGCGGACCCGGATTCCGGGCAAGTGCGGGACCACCTGCTCTTGCGTGGTTTCATGGATGGCTATCGGTGGCAAGGTGATGAAGATGACTATGAAGTCGTCCATGGGGGCCGGGCAAGAAATGAGGAAGGGCAGCAAGACAACCACCGCGGCTCGGGCGGGCGAGAAGACGAAGAATCTCCAAGACATGATCACGACGGTGATGCTGTACACAGTCATCATGTAGAAGATGCAGGACATGATGATGAGGAAGATGCCAGAGCAGACGAAGGGCGTGATCATGAAGATGAAGATGCCGGCCGAGAAGACGACGATGGACCATCGATGGGCTGGGTGCAAGACCCTCATATTCAAGAGCTGCTTCTCAAGCAGACGGATAACGCAAGAGCTGTCGCCCGAGAGAAAGCCAAGCTGCATCAACTGGAGATAGACGCGGTTACTCCATTGTATGAAGGATGCAGGCCCGAGGATACCTACCTGAAAGTAACGCTCAGGGCTCTGGAGATGAAGGTAAAACACAAAATGACCGACGCATGCTTCGACGAGAACATGTTATTCTTGCACGAACGTCTTCCCAAGGGGAACAAGTGCCTGACCAGTTTCGAGGAGGCGAAGAAAATCATGTGTCCTCTAGATTTACCGCACGTGAAATACCATGTGTGCATGAACAATTGCATCATTTATTGGGGCGAGCACGCGGAGTCTACCATATGTCCGGTGTGCGGTGTCACTCGATACAAGAAGAGGAAGAAAGCTCCTCAACAAGTGGTGTGGTACTTTCCGATCACTCCTCGTATGCAGCGGTATTTCGCGGACCCTAAGGTAGAAAAACTCCTGCGTTGGCACGCGGATAGGGAGGAGAAGAAGCGAAAAGATGGCGCAAATGATCCGGAGATAAATAAAAAAGACAAGATGCTGAGTCACCCTAAGGATGGGAGCCAGTGTCAAGCGTTGAACTTCGAACACCAAGAATTTTGGAAGGATCCAAGGAACATTGTGCTGGGCGCGAGCACCGATGGAGTCAATCCGTTTGGCAGCCAGAGAAGCATACATAGCACCTAGCCTGTGTTTGTGTGGATGTACAACCTTCCCCCTGGTTGTGCATGAAGAGGAAGTACATTCACATGAGTATGCTAATTGAAGGGCCGAAACAACCAGGGAACGACATCAATCTGTATCTGGGGCTGCTGAAAGAGGAGCTAGAAATGCTGTGGAAAACGCCAGCCAATACGTGGGACGTCGCAGAGAAAGAATATTTCCCTATGAGAGCCGCACTACTCACGACGGTGCACAACTATCTCGGTTACGGATATCTCGCGGGGCAGGTGGTCCACGGATTTTCTGGATGCGT
>NW_021234190.1:0-540 GCF_002162155.2 Triticum dicoccoides | reverse complement strand
ATGAAACCCACTAGCATGAGTAGGAGTTGTTTGAGCCCTGATGTGCCTACTCATTCATGCTTGTTTGTCATGCCTGCTACTGCTTAGAGTTGAGTCAGGTCTGATTCATCGGGGATGAATCAGAGGTGTGTGAACATGTCCTACTATGTGTGAGCTAAGTGTGTGAACACGATTTGGTAAAAGGTGTCAGTGAGAGGCCATGTAGGAGTACATGGTGGGTTGTCTCATTGAAGCCGTCCTTAGGAACTGAGTTCTGTGTTTGTGATCCATGACTCAGCTACTACCATACATTGGGCCCTGAAATATGACCCCGCTCGACTTCTTATTCACCCTTGTCCTCTGTCCAGGAGTTGCAAGTAGTTTCTGGTGTTTGTAGCTTACTGGAGGCCGTGGACAGCGCTGACCGTAGGGGTGGGCTGTGATGCGGTAGGTACGTGGCACGGTGTACCGGATGCCCGTTTGGTATCTCGGGAACCCTGTTCACATCGTTTGGGGCTGTGAGCGAAACTCCGGCCGGATCTCCTCATGGATGGAACCCGA
>NW_021234189.1:0-1072 GCF_002162155.2 Triticum dicoccoides | reverse complement strand
GGTCTGACCAATGCTATCACCGTGTTCACTTAACTATGGAATTCCTTTTAAAAGGAAACCTAGATGAATTGTTGTTGAGCCCATTGACAACATCCTTGTCTTCTCCATAATTTTGCTGAACATTAAGCTAGTGTTGGAAACTTTTGAAAGCATTTGTTCATGCTAGCTCATGAAGCATATGTTTGGATGAAGGTAGTGACTTCCTTTAATTCATGTGCATCTGATGCAAGTTGCCGCCGTGGATTCGAGAAAGTCAATGTTGCTTTCTTTGGAATCATTCCAAATCAGTCATGCACACGTGCGAAGAATGCTGTGGTTTGAAGACTTGCAACCTTCAATCTATATGTATCCCTAGCACACCAAGCCACTGATTAATTTGTTCAAGGAGAAGGAGTTCCTTCATAAGAGCTAATCCGGACTTATGAAAGAACTTCGATACCCTCGTTGATGGTTCCCCCTCCTGAACTCGGTAGTGTTTTATTATAAGACTACCACGTGGTCATGCTTGTCTGGAACAACGTGTTCACATGTTTGTAGCAGAACCAGCTCATGTTTTGGAGCTTACTATCGTAGTTCATTTCCCGAGAATCTCGCAACGTCATCTCGTCGATTTGTGTTGCAAACTTTCATTTTTCTTCCTAGACTCGATGAGCCTGGAATATTCTGACACCAACCAGATCTGAATCTCAGGCAGATATGATGGTTGGAACATTTCCCAAGAATTATAATATTGGTCGCGTGATAACCGGTAAAGTGGATGTCGTGGCCAACACACCCAGCCGGAAGACCTATTATTATAATATCTTGATTGATGAAGTTGGCCACCTCCCCATAGGGATTTCGTAGGGTTTACTCCCTAGTTGCCCCTATGGATTTTTGTGTTTCCGAAGTCCGACCTTTTACTTGATGTTTTAGATATCAAACCATATCTATGAATGGGTTACACTAGCACATCAAGGAGAACATTAAAAGCGGAGTGCTAAATGTCTCTCGGTCGATCATCCAGATTTTGTTCCTTGGCCCCGCCAAGGGTGAAATCTGAGAAAGTGTTATCTTCCTTTGCATCTGCATC
>NW_021234188.1:0-386 GCF_002162155.2 Triticum dicoccoides | reverse complement strand
CCTTGCAATGCCAAGCAATATACGCGCCGGACTTATCGTCATTGAAGCCTGGTTCAGGGGCTACTGAGGGAGTCCTGGATTAGGGGGTGTCCGGATAGCCGGATTACCATCATCAGCTGAACTGTCATCGGCCGGACTATCATCATCGACCGGACTCCAAGACTATGAAGATACAAGATTGAAGACTTCGTCCCGTGTCCGGATGGGACTTTCCTTGGCGTGGAAGGCAAGCTTGGCGATACGGATATGTAGGTCTCCTACCATTGTAACCGACTCTATGTAACCCTAGCCCTCTCCGGTGTCTATATAAACCGGATGGCTCTAGTCCGTAGAACAACAACAACCATTACAATCATACCATAGGCTAGCTTCTAGGGTTTAGCCTC
>NW_021234187.1:0-433 GCF_002162155.2 Triticum dicoccoides | reverse complement strand
GGAAAAAAAATAAAAATAGCAACAATAAGTATTTGGTTGTAAGTAGAAACAAAATAAAATAAATAAAGCAACAAAGAAAACAAAAAAAAACAAAAAAACAAAAAAGTGCCACCTACTGGGCACCCACGGCCTGAATACGACTAGAAACCCTACCATGGGCCAGGATTTAGGCCCGCGGGAGGCCCAGTAGGCCCACAGGGACACATTGCACGGTTAGGTCCGAAAGCCTGCTTTAGAGAGGAGCTCGAGAGGGAGGGTGCACCGCACCTTATAAACAGGTGCGGCTCCCTCTCAACTAGCGAGGTGGGACTAAACATTTGGGCGCGGGGCAGCACAAGGCCTTTGGTCCCGGTTGGTGGCACCAACCGGGACTAAAGGGGGGCATTGGTCACGGTTCGTGGCACCAACCGTGACCACTACCCCCCTTTAGTCC
>NW_021234186.1:0-1648 GCF_002162155.2 Triticum dicoccoides | reverse complement strand
TTTTGGGGTCCCGGAGTGAGTCCCATGATTGACAAACCCCAAGGTGCGCTTACGTGTCGGTAATCAACACTCGCAGTTTTGGCCGATGCTGGCCCGTTTCGTGGACTATTACTCACTGTTTTGGGGTCCCAGAGTGATTTCCACGATTGACAAACCCCAAGGTGCGCTTACGTGTCGGTAATCAACACTCGCAGTTTTGGCCGATTCTGGCCCGTTTCGTGGACTATTACTCGCTGTTTTGGGGTCCCGGAGTGAGTCCCACGATTGACAAACCCCAAGGTGTGCTTACGTGTCGGTCATCAACACTCGCAGTTTTGGCCGATTCTGGCCCGTTTCGTGGACTATTACTCACTGTTTTGGGGTCCCAGAGTGATTTCCATGCTTGACGAACCCCAAGGTGTGCTTACGTTTCGGTCATCAACTCTCATAGTTTTGCCCGATTCTGGCCCGTTTCGTTGACTATTACTCATTGTTTTAGGGACTAGGAGTGATTTCCATGATTGACGAACCCCAAGGTGCGCTTACGTGTCGGTCATCAAAAATCATAGTTTTGGCCGATGCTGGCCCGTTTCATGGACTATTACTCACTGTTTTGGGGTCCCATAGTGATTTCCACGATTGACGAACCCCAAGGTGCGCTTACGTGTCGGTAATCAACACTCGCGGTTTTGGCCGATTCTGGCCCGTTTCGTGGACTATTACTTACTGTTTTGGGGTCCCGGAGTGGTTTCCATGATTGACGAACCCCAAGGTTCGCTTACGTGTCGGTCATCAACACTCGTAGTTTCGCCCGATTCTGGCCTGTTTCGTAGACTATTACTCACTGTTTTGGGGTCCCGGAGTGAGTCCCATGATTGACAAACCCCAAGGTGCGCTTACGTGTCGGTAATCAACACTCGCAGTTTTGGCCGATGCTGGCCCGTTTCGTGGACTATTACTCACTGTTTTGGGGTCCCAGAGTGATTTCCACGATTGACGAACCCTAAGGTGCGCTTACGTGTCGGTAATCAACACTCGCAGTTTTGGCCGATTCTGGCCCGTTTCGTGGACTATTACTCACTGTTTTGGGGTCCCCGAGTGAGACCCACAATTGACAAACCCCAAGGTGCACTTACGTGCCGGTCATCAACACTCGTAGTTTTGGCCGATGCTGGCCCGTTTCATGGACTATTACTCACTGTTTTGGGGTCCCGGAGTGATTTCCACGATTGACGAACCCCAAGGTGTGCTTACGTGTCGATCATCAACACTCACAGTTTTGGCTGATTCTGGCCCGTTTCGTGGACTATTACTCACTGTTTTGGGGTCCCGGAGTGAGTCCCACGATTGACGAACCCCAAGGTGCGCTTACATGTCGGTCATCAACACTCACAGTTTTGGCTGATTCTGGCCCGTTTGGTGGACTATTACTCACTATTTTGGGGTTCCGGAGTGAGTCCTATGATTGACGAACCCCAAGGTGCGCCTACGTGTCGGTAATCAACAATCGCAGTTTTGGCCGATGATGGCCCGTTTCGTGGACTATTACTCACTGTTTTGGGGTCACGGAGTGATTTCCACGATTGACGAACCCCAAGGTGCGCTTACGTGTCGGTAATCAACACTCGCAGTTTTGGCCGATTCTGGCCCGTTTCGTGGACTATTACTC
>NW_021234185.1:0-1295 GCF_002162155.2 Triticum dicoccoides | reverse complement strand
TTAATAAGTATATAGGGGGCCATGTCGACGAGTTCGCCTAGGGCCTCCCGAAACACAGGGTCGGCCCGGTTACTGGAACTTCGTGATGTACTATAATATGCAAGGGATGACAAAAATGATTCTCGAGCTCTTCATGACGCTGAAATCGACGAAGGTAAAAATCAAGAAAGAGCATCAATTGTTCATGGTTAGCAAGAACACTAGTTTCAAGAAAAGGGCAAAGGGAATGCAAGGGAACTTCAAGAAGAATGACAAGCAAGTTGCCACTCCCGCGAAGAAGCCCAAAGCTGGTCATGGCCTGAAACTGAGTGCTTCTACTACAAAGGGAATGGTCACTGGAAGCGGAACCACCCCAAATAATTGGTGGATAAGAAGGATGGCAAAGTGAACAAAGGTATATTTGATATACATGTTATTGATGTGTACTTTACTAGTGTTCGTAGTAACCACAGGGTATTTGATACCGGTTCAGTTGCTAAGATTAGTAACTCGAAACAGGAATTGCAAAATGAATAGAGACTAGTTAAGGGCGAGGTTACGATGTGTGTTGCAATTGATTCCAAGGTTGATAAGATCATCATCACATACTCCCTCTACCTTCGGGATTAGTGTTGAACCTAAATAAATGTTATTTTGTGTTTGTGTTGAGCATGAATATGATGGGATCATGTTTATTGCAATACGGATATTCATTTAAGTCAGACAACAATTGTTGTTCTATTTACATGAATAAACCTTCAATGGTCACACACCCAATGTAAAGGGTTTATTGAATCTCAATCATAGTAATACACATATTCATAATATTGATGCCAAAAGATGCAAAGTTGATAATGATAGTGCAACATACTTGTGGCACTACCGTTTAGGTCATATTGGTGTAAAGTGCATGAAGAAACTCCATGCAGATGGACTTTTGGAATCACTTGATTATGAATCATTTGATGCTTGTGAACCATGCCTCATGGGCAGGATGACTAAAACTCTGTTCTCCGGAACAATGGAGGGATCCACTGACTTACTGGAAATAATACATACCGATGTATGCGGTCCGATGAGTGTAGAGGCTCGCGGCGGGTATCGTTATTTTCTAACCTTCACAGATGATTTTGAGCAGATATGGGTATATCTACTTGATGAAACACAAGCTCAAATAATTCAGAATGGTTTCAACCACTGTCTCATCGTAACAAGAAAAATAAAGTTTCTATGATCTGATCGCGGAGGCGAATATTTGAGTTACGAGATTGGCCTTGATTTAAAACAATGTGGAATAGTTTCAGAATTCAGAATGT
>NW_021234184.1:0-389 GCF_002162155.2 Triticum dicoccoides | reverse complement strand
TCCATAATTGTGTCGTCATCGGGGTTGTCACGCCAACCATGCTTCTACTACTATTTCTACCATTTAATGATAAAGTAAAGCATTACATAGCTCTTAATGATTGACACGCAGGTCATACAATAACTAAAGACAACCCTATGGCTCCTGCCGGTTTCCGTATGCATCAACATGCAAGTCGATATAAACTATTACAAACATGATCATCTCATACATCAAATATATTTCATCATGTCTTTGGCCATATCATATCACAACATACCCTGCAAAACAAGTTAGACGTCCTCCAATTTGTTGTTGCATGTTTTACATGGCTGCTATGGGTATCTAGCAAGAATGATTCTTACCTACGCAAAACCACAATGGTGATATGCATGTTGCTATTTAACCTT
>NW_021234183.1:0-2439 GCF_002162155.2 Triticum dicoccoides | reverse complement strand
GCAACAGTCTGATTCTTAAGCCTTGTCAACCCGAGCTTTGTGAAGCTTTCCGCAAACTTAATCTGCAAGTTGTTCCTCAAGGTTTCCTTGCCAACCTTCAAGTCTCTCCTACCTTAGAAGACCAGATTCGCCAAGCCCAGCTTCTTGATGCTATGGTGAAAAAGGTGAAGATTGGGATTGCCAAGAGTCAGTCCAAGTACAAGTGCTACCGCCTTGATGACAAGGACACTCTCTTCTTCGAGGATCGTATTGGTGTGCCCAAAGGTGACCTCCGTAAAGTGATCATGAACGAGGCTCACAATTCTCTCCTCTCCATCCACCCTGGGAGTACGAAGATGTATCAGGACCTCAAGCAAGCCTATTGGTGGACTCGAATGAAGCGCGAGATCGCTCAATTCGTGAATGAATGTGATGTCTGCAGAAGAGTGAAGGCAGAACACCAAAGGCCAGCAGGTCTCCTCCAACCTCTTGCCATTCCAGAATGGAAGTTTGACCACATTGAAATGGACTTCGTGACTGGGTTTCCAAAGTCTAAGCGTGGCAATGATGCTATATTTGTTGTCATCGACAAACTCACCAAAGTGGCTCACTTTCTGCCTATCAAAGAGTCGATCACTGCAGCTCAATTGGCAGAACTCTATACCTCTCGTATTGTCTCTCTGCACGGTATTCCTCAAGTGATATCTTGAGACCGTGGCGGCATCTTTACCTCCAAGTTTTGGGATTCTTTCCGGAAGGCCATGGGCACTAACATCCGCTTCAGCACAGCTTTCCATCCTCAAACAAGCGGTCAAGTCGAGCATGGCAACCAGATTCTTGAAGATATGCTCAGGGCTTGTGTGATCTCCTTCGGCATGAAGTGGGAGGATTGTCTTCCTTATGCTGAATTCTCCTACAACAATAGTTTTCAAGCAAGTTCGGGCAAGGCCCCTTTTGAAATTCTGTATGGCAGGAAGTGTTGTACCCCTCTCAACTGGTCTGAAACCGGTGAACGTCAGCTTTTGGGTAATGACTTAATCACAGAGGCAGAAGAAATGTGCAAAGTCATTCGAGATAACCTCAAAGTAGCCCAATCCCGCCAGAAGAGCTACTATGATAGTAAGCACCGTGATTTGGCTTTCGAGATCGGAGATCATGTTTACCTCCATGTCTCTCCTATGAAAGGTACTCATCGCTTCGGTATCAAAGGGAAGCTTGCCCCTAGATACATGGGACCTTTCAAGATTGTCAGCAAGAGAGGCGACCTCGCCTATCAACTCGAGCTTCCTTCAAACTTTGCAAATGTTCATGACGTGTTCCATGTCTCTCAGCTTCGAAAGTGCTTCAAGACTCCTGACCGCACAGTCAACTTCGAGGACATTGAGCTCCAAGAAGATCTCTCCTATCGTGAGCACCCAATTGCTATTCTTGAAGAGACTGAACGCAAGACTCGCAACAAGTCGATCAAATTTCTCAAAGTCAAGTGGTCACACCATTCCGACCGTGAAGCTACCTGGGAACGCGAGGATCACCTCCGTTTTGAGTACCCAGAGTTCTTTCAGTCCTAGATCTCGGGACGAGATCTTTTCGTAGTGGTGGAGTGTTGTAACACCCCGGATGTAACTTTCCCTATTTGTACTCCAACTCTTGCCGTTTCCGGCGTTAAGTTATATTTATTTCTCGGGATCGGGTCTTTGTCTCCGTGTGTTGTTTTCTTTGTCATGCATCTCATATCATGTCATCATGCGCATTGCATTTGCATACGTGTTCATCTCATGCATTCGAGCATTTTCCCCGTTGTCCGTTTTGCATTCCGGCGCTCCGTTCTCCTCCGGTGGTCATTTCTAGCTTTCTTTCGTGTGTGGGGATTAAACATTTCCGGATTGGACCGAGACTTGCCAAGCGGCCTTGGTTTACTACCGGTAGGCCGCCTGTCAAGTTTCGTATCATTTGGACTTCGTTTGATACTCCAATGGTTAACCGAGGGACCGAAAAGGCCTCGTGTGTGTTGCAGCCCAACACCCCTCCAATTTGGCCCAAAACCCACCAAACTCTGCTCCATGTCCTAGAGCGTTCGATCATGATCGCGTGGCCGAAAACCGCACCTCATTTGGACTCTCCTAGCTCCACTTATGCCTATAAATAGCCCCCTCCATTTTCGGATCTCTCTCCCTCTCCGAAACCCTAGTCTAAAAAAAAGGGATCCCGCCGCCGCCGGACGTGTCCGCCCCCGGCCGGACAGCGTCCGCCGCCGCCCGCGCCCAACCGGGCGCTGCCACGCGGCGAGTCGCCGCCTCCGCCGCCGCGAGCCCGCCAGGCCCGGGGACGGCCCCCGAGGCCCATCGCCCGAGCCGGCCGCAGCGCCTCCCGGCCCCTCCTCTCGCCGCCGCCTCTTCCCTCACCGGTGGCCGGCGCCACCGCGCCGCCATCTCCGGCCGCTCCTCGCCGGTGCATCCCCGC
>NW_021234182.1:0-960 GCF_002162155.2 Triticum dicoccoides | reverse complement strand
GAAACGAGTCAGAATCGACAAAAACCATGAGTGTTGATGACCGATACGTAAACGCACCCCGGGGTTTGTTAATCAAGGAAAGCACTCCGGGACCCCAAACCTGTGAGTAATAGTCCATGAAACGGGCCAGAATCGGCCAAAGCTGCGAGTGCCACAAAACGAGCCCGAATCGGCCGAAACTGCGAGTGGTGATGATCGACACGTAAACGCACCCCGGGGTTTGTTAATTGCGCAAGTCACACCGGGACCCCAAACAGTGAGTAATAGTCCACGAAACGGGCCAGAATCGGCCACAACTGTGAGTGTTCATGACCGGCACGTAAACGCATTTTGGGGTTCAACAACTATGGAAATTGCTTCGGGACCCCTAAATGTTGAGTAATAGTCCTCGAATCGCGTCAGAATTGGCCCAAACTGTGATTGTTGAGGACAGACACGCAAACGCACCCCGGGAATTGTCAATCATGGAAATCGCTCTGGGACGCTAAAATGGTGAATAATCGTGCACGAAATGGACCAGAGTCGACCAAAATTCTGTGTTGATGACTGACATGTAAACGCACCACGGAGTTCGTCAATCGTGGAAATCACTGCGGGACGCCCAAAACTAATTAATAGTGCAAGAAACGGGCCAAAATCGGCCCAAACTGCGATTGTTGATGATCGACACGTAAGTGCACCATGGGGTTCAACAACCATGGAAATCGCTTTGGGGCACCAAAACGGTGAGTAATAGTCGACGAAACGGGCCAGAAGCGGCCCAAAATGCGAGTGTTGCTAACCGACACATAAACGCACCCCGGTGTTCGTCAATCATGGAAATCACACCGGGACGCCAAAACAGAGTAATAGTCCAAGAAACGGGCCAGAATTGGCAAAAACTATGAATGTTGATGACAGACACGTAAGTGCACCTTGGAGTTCAACAACCATGGAAATCGCTCTGGGACCCCAAAGCGG
>NW_021234181.1:0-1114 GCF_002162155.2 Triticum dicoccoides | reverse complement strand
TCTCTCTCTCTCTCGACCTGCCGAACGCCACCGTCGCTGCTGCTCGCCGTTGCCGCACCCACCGCCACGGCCTCGCCCCTCCATCATGCCCAGAAGCTCTGCCACGTCGTCCACCACCTCCCCGTCAAGCCACGCGTCACCGGCCGCCATGTGGAGCCGCCTCCGCCGTCATCTTCAACCCCAGCCGCCGTGGATCTCCATCGCTCGTCAGTCGCCTGCAGAGCCTCCCCCGAGCCGCCGTTGCCTCTGCTGGACTCTCCGTGAGCTCCCACCCCGAATCCCCTCCCCCCCTTATCTTTTGCAAGCTGCAGCCATGATCCCACTCGAGGCCGAACTCCGGTCGCCGCCGCGAGCTCAGCTCTGGCGAGCTCCGGCCTCCCCAGCTCCTCCCACCTGCCCCACTAGATGCGGGAGAGCACGGGCTACGCCCCGGTGCTTTCAGCCACCGCCCCCGTGCCCTGCAGCATGGACACCGCCTCGTCCAGTGGTCGCCGGTGATTACCTCGTCGGCCTGATGTGCGGGCCCGACCTGCCAGGTGATTAGCTTAAGGCTAATCACCACCTAACTAAACCCCCGAGACACTGACAATGGGCCCAGCGCCACTAATTTTAATTAGATTAGTAAAAACCCCTCCGTTTAACACTGTGACACTAACGTGTGGACCCCACATGTTAGGTTTGACCTGGTCATCCGTGGTTGACTCACTGATGTCATGCCACTATCATGCTGATGCAATTAATTATTTTCTGGTTTAAAAATAAATCAGGAAAATCCAGAAAATGCTATAAACTTCAAAAAATCATAGAAATTCGACCGTAACTCAGATTGAAATAATTTATATATGAAAATTATAAAAAAAATCCAATCTATCCATCCGTACTAGTTTCGTGCATGAAAAACCAACCTAAACCTACTGTATAGGTGAAAACATATGAATGGCATTTATAAATGTTAAGTTTGGAGTTGCATTTGAACCCTTGGTTCAAATGGACTTCATTCAAACAGAATGCTAGCAACATTAGCTCAAACAGCATCACATCTACATGCCATGATCATGCATCATATTGTTGCATATGCTTGTGTTTTGATTGTCGACACCGTTCCTTCTCGATA
>NW_021234180.1:0-408 GCF_002162155.2 Triticum dicoccoides | reverse complement strand
ACCGATGGTTTGACCAGTCAGTCTAGAGGGCACTATAAATTAATAAAAAATTCCAAAAAATATATAACCTTGGAAAATTAGCTTTGTTTGTGAAAGAGATCATGTGTGCCAAAATAGAGGTGATTTGAGGGTGGTCGAAAAAATCATCGCATTCTGGAGGGGCCATTTGGTCTTTAACTTGAGCCAGTTTTTGAACATACGTGATTTTTCCACCACCTCAAAATCACCCAAATTTTGTTGTACATGGTGACCCACATGTGCCAAACATGGCTATGAAAGAAAATTTGGAAAAATAATATTTTACAATGCCCCCTTGAGGTATAGACCAATGGTATGACTAATCAGTCTAGAGGGCATTATAAATTAATAAAAAATTCAATAAAGTATAAAACCTTGGAAAACAAGCTT
>NW_021234179.1:0-397 GCF_002162155.2 Triticum dicoccoides | reverse complement strand
TTGTTGTTTGCATGTTTTACGTGGCTGCTATGGGTTTCTAGCAAGAACGTTTCTTACCTACGCAAAAACCACAACGTGATATGCCAATTGCTATTTACCCTTTGTAAGGACCCTTTTCATCGAATCCGATCCGACTAAAGTGGGAGAGACTGGCACCCGCTAGCCACCTTATGCAACAAGTGCATGTCAGTCGGTGGAACCTGTCTCACGTAAGTGTACGTGTAAGGTCGGTCCGGGTCGCTTCATCCCACAATACCGTCGAATCAAGATAGGACTAGCAACGGTAAGCATATTGAACAAAATTAACGCCCAGAACAACTTGTGTTCTACTCGTGCATAGAATCTACGCAATACACCTAGCTCATGATGCCACTGTTGGGGAACGTAGCACAAATTC
>NW_021234178.1:0-2791 GCF_002162155.2 Triticum dicoccoides | reverse complement strand
GGAGAGGGAAAGGGGATTGGGGACGAATAGGGAAAGGGAATTGAGAGGAGAGGATAGAGGAGGAAGATAAGACAAGAGAGACTAACTTGTGGATCCATAATGTCAGTGAGAGCAGTGAATGAACCCGCCTTGAATTGTTTGTTTCTATCTCCGGTGCGCCAAACATGTATAAGGTTAGAATAGACCGGGATCAAAGAGGTCAGGGTACCAACTTCAGGGATTTGAAGGTGAGGGTTCATTTACATCAGCCTCTACAAAGTCAGGGTTTATTTCAGACTTTACTCGAAGAGTTACCCTAACCGCCACGGTTGCCACCTCGACCCGTGTCGTTTTATTATTCTTGAGGCTCTCGGTGAGTTAGTTTCGTTCGGGAGGATTAATCCCAGCAAACAGAATAGGGGTTTTTCGATCGAACCAAGCGTTCACTCGCACGTCGTCTCCAGCTGACGTTCCATAAATACAGTAATTCATACGAATGTAAAAGGGAAAACAGTGAGCCAAACCAGCCTATTATTATCTGCTAGGAACTTTTAGAACCAAACTGTAAACCTACTCCTACAAGATTGATGGATGCAAATAGAGACGAAACAAAAAATTTAAGATAAAAGACCATGCAAGTTCACGTCCTAATTATTTTCTGTGCTCGTCGCGCGCGAGCATTTTCGTAGCGGTTGAGTTGGTCGCCCCGTGTTCACTTGAGACGTAGAAACCGGTGGTATCTTCTCACCAGGTTCTTAGCGAGAGCCGCCATCGTCGTCGAAGGCGGCAGCGGCGGCATCACCGTCCTTGAAGGCGGCGATGGCTGCGCCTGTGCCTGTTGCTGCTGCTGCTGCTCACGAGTCTTCACCGACAGGTCCACCATCTTACGCATGGTGGGAGTCGCGTACCTCGCCCTCCCAACTTTGACCGACGTGCGCTAATGCGAGTGCGCGCTCATGCCGCACAGCAACGACGCGTGCCCCGACAGGTCGTACTCCCTCCGGTCCCCCATGCGCTCTCTCAGCTCGCCCAGCTCCGCCGCCAGCTCCGCGCACCCGGCATCGCCGTTCGCGCCCAGCGGCGACTGCATCAGCGCCATGCGCCGGCGGCTGAGCATCTCCGAGGCCTCCGCGTGCTCGCCGCGCTCGGCCGCCGCCCGCGCCGCGGCGATGTCCTCGGCGGCCTGCACGCGGAGGCGCTCCCGCTCGACCTCCACGTCCGGCTCTGCCTCCGGCGCCTCCGCTGGCCTCTTCACTGCCACCTCCTCGCCTGCCACGTCCACCGACTGCCCGGTCGGAGTATTTGACAAAAAATTACCACATTAGGGGTATCCGTTCCACAGAACTATCACTTTCAAAAAAGTGACTAATAACTACCGAAAATTTTAAATTTTGTGACAAAAAACTACCAAATCGTGTTGATCGTCCAGTTAGCCGTTTTAACCGCTTAACTGACAGGGATGGCCCACATGGCAGGCCGACGGCGGCCCTAACGGTTAACGGACGCCGCTCGCGGCCGTTAGTGGCCCGGCTCGGTTGGAACCAGCCAGGGGCTAGGTCAAAACGACCGACCGACCGGCCGACCCTCACTCACTCTCACTCACTCACTCCTCTCCCCGAGCTCTCTCTTCTTCCTCTGTTTCCTCCAGCGACTGCGACGCGGCGGCGCGAGGATGCCTTCCTGGCCCAACAGCAACGAGACATCCGACGCCGACGATGACGAGTACATGGATGAGTACAGTAGCATGCAAATGGAGTATTTTGTAAGTGAGCTCACCTCTGTTCTCTCCTATGCTAGGGTTAGGGTTAGGGTTTGAGCTCACTCTGCTCGTCCATGTAGTTCTTATGTGTGAGGTGTTGTGGCTGATATATATGGGGTTGGTACTGCAGCAAACTCCTAACACGGTGATAGATCCAAGTTTCAGTGGGCTTGTGGTTGAATCTGACCGTAGGTGCATCCTGCACAGGCAGAGACCAGGCAGGTTTGTGGCATTTGAAGGGACTGACACTGGAAGGAGATTCATTGGATGTGCTACTACGGTAAGATCAACTAATTGTTAGTGGTTTTCATGTGTAGATTTATTTGGTGGTACATAGTGCAAACAACATTGATATTCTTGTTGTTTCAGTATCTGTTTACTGAAAACTGAAGTACAAAGCTGGTGTGGTGTTCATGTGTTAGCTAAATCTCTGATAGGAACTGAATTTAGGGAACATCTAAAATTGGTCTAACTGAATTTCTTTGTTACCGCATTCAGACAAACATTGATATGTATGTATGAATTATGTAACTGAATTTTACTGGATTTAGGTATCATTAATATTTCACTGCATTTTTAGGATGATGTGAACTGTGGTGTTCTGGAGTGGGTAGATGCCTCTTGGCCAGTAATTCTGCAGAGGTGTTTAACCAAGCTGTGGGATATGTATCATGAGGAGAACCTTGGTAGAGTCCAAGACAAAGAAGCTCATGAGATAGAGGCTGAGAAATTGAAGAAGGAGCTGGATTCTCTTGCCAATCAGTACAGTCAACTTGTGGATGATGTATCTAAGCTGTTTGATTACCAGGATGGGCAGAAATCCCATGACATGGATTACACAAGCCAGGCAATCAATGAACTTAAGGAGAAGAAGCATCAGCTTGAGGAGCAGGCAAAGATTGAGGTTCAAATGGAGAAGCTTAAGCTGAAGAAAGAACAGAGGTGCATCCTGCAGAGTCAAGCTGATATCATTCAAAACACCAGGAAGGCCATGAAGGAGATACAAGTGGAGAGAGACCTCCTTAAAGAAGAGAAGAAGAAGCTGGAGCATGT
>NW_021234177.1:0-1452 GCF_002162155.2 Triticum dicoccoides | reverse complement strand
CCTACGCTTCAAGGCAACTTCGCAAGCATGAGGAAAATTATCCCACTCATGACTTAGAAATGGCAGCAGTTATTCATGCACTCAAGGAATGGAGGCATTTCTTACTTGGGAATCGATGTGAAATATATACGGATCACAAAAGTCTCAAATATATTTTCACACAGCCAGAACTAAACTTACGGCAACGACGTTGGTTGGAGTTGGTAAAGGATTATGATGTTGGTATCCATTACCATCCAGGGAAAGCAAATGTAGTGGCCGATGCCCTTAGTCGGAACCCCAGCTCCGACGAAAACAATCTGCACAGCTTGAGGCCCGAATTCCAACAAGAATTTGCCAAGCTCAACTTGATAATGGTAGCAGAAGGCACCATATCAAACTTGGAAATACAACCCAACCTTGTGGAGAAAATTAAAGAAGCTCAGCCCGGTCACACCAGCATCGAAGGCATCAAAAGAAAGTTGAGTATGGGCATGGCCCCGGAATTCGTAATAGACAATGAAGGAATATTATGGTACGGAGAAAGGCTCTGCGTGCCAAACATAGAAGACCTTAAACAGCAAATTTTAGTTGAAGCACACACCACTCCATATTCAATCCACCCTGGAGGAACCAAAATGTATAAGGATATTCAGGAAAGATTTTGGTGGCACGGTATGAAGAGGGACATAGCCACCTTCATTGCATGTTGCGACTCATGTCAACGCATAAAAGCTGAGCATCAGAGACCAGTCGGACTACTGCAACCGAACAAAATACCTGAGTGGAAATGGGATGAAATAGGGATGGATTTCATTGTCGGACTACCTCGGTCGCGACACGGGAATGATGCCATATGGGTCATCACTGACAGGTTGACCAAAGTGGCACACTTTATTCCAGTGAAGACAACCTACAACACTCAGAGGCTTGCCAGGATTTATCTTTCCCGCATAGTTTGTCTGCACGATGTCCCGAAGACTATAATATCTGACAGAGGCACTCAGTTCGTCTCAAGATTTTGGGAGCATTTACAACAGGCTCTGGGAACCCAACTAGCCTTCAGTACCGCATACCACCCACAGACTGATGGACAAACAGAACGCGTAAACCAAATTTTAGAAGACATGCTGAGAGCATGTGTCCTCACCTATGGAACCACTTGGGAAGAAAGCCTGCCATACGCCGAGTTCGCGTACAACAATAGCTACTAGGCCAGCCTACAAATGGCACCATTTGAGGCTTTATACGGACGAAGATGTCGTACCCCGTTAAATTGGTCAGAGACCGGAGACAGCCGCATCTTCGGACCAGACATGCTCAGAGAA
The DNA here is from genome assembly GCF_002162155.2 of Triticum dicoccoides. Lineage (NCBI taxonomy): Eukaryota > Viridiplantae > Streptophyta > Magnoliopsida > Poales > Poaceae > Triticum > Triticum dicoccoides. The sequence goes on along the minus strand of NW_021234177.1, from coordinate 145 downwards.
GCCGAGGAAAAGGTCAAGCTAATCAGAGACCGACTTAAGACCGCTCAAAGTCGACAGAAGAGTTATTATGATCAGAAACATCGTAGGGTCAGCTTCGAACCCGGTGAGTTCGTATACCTGAGAGTATCCCCTATGAGAGGACTGC
>NW_021234176.1:0-1577 GCF_002162155.2 Triticum dicoccoides | reverse complement strand
CACCAAAGTCTGAAGTACATTTTCACCCAACCGGATCTGAATCTCAGGCAAAGACGTTGGGTTGAGTTGATCACAGACTTCGACTTAGGAATAACCTACACCCCAGGGAAAGCCAACGTCATGGCTGATGCGCTAAGTCGTAAATCTTATTGTAACAACCTGATGTTACAACAAAGTCAACCGCTTCTCCATGAGGAATTTCGGAAGCTTAACCTTCACATTGTTCCTCAAGGTTTTCTTTCCACCTTGGTGGCAAAACCTACCCTTACGGATCAGATTATCAAAGCACAGAAGGTAGATCCGGGAATTTCCCGCATAAAGAGAAACATCCAGAAAGGAATTGCGAATTGCTTCTCCACTAATGATCAAGGGGTCGTATACTTCGGGAATCGACTAGTGGTTCCCAAAGTGCGAAACCTGAGACGATTGATCCTTAAGGAAGCTCATGAATCTCCTCTCTCCATTCATCTCGGTAGTACTAAGATGTATCAGGACCTACGCCAGAGGTTCTGGTGGACTAGGATGAAGAGAGAAATTGCTCAGTATATTGCTAATTGCGACGCCTGTCGTCGTGTAAAAGAAGAGCATCAACGGCCTGCTGGCACCCTTCAACCCTTAGCTATTCCTGAATGGAAATGGGATAAAATTGGTATGGATTTCATTACCGGTTTTCCCAGAACCAAGAGAGGGAATAATGCTATCTTCGTCGTTGTCGATCGTCTTTCCAAAGTAGCCCATTTCTTACCTGTTCGTGAGAGTATAACCGCTAGTCAGCTGGCAGACTTATACATCTCCCGAATAGTGTCCCTCCATGGTGTTCCTTTGGAAATTAACTCGGATCGAGGAAGTCTTTTCACCTCTCGATTTTGGGAAAGCTTCCAAAATGCTATGGGGACCCGTCTCTCCTTTAGCACCGCCTTCCACCCTCAGTCGAGTGGTCAAGTGGAACGCGTCAACCAGATTCTAGAAGACATGCTTCGAGCCTCTGTTATCTCATTCGGAATGGACTGGGAGAAGTGCCTTCCATTTGCCGAATTCGCTTACAACAACAGCTATCAATCTAGCTTGGGTAAAGCCCCTTTTGAAGTTCTCTATGGACGACGGTGTCGAACACCCCTTAACTGGCCAGAGACCGGGGAAAGACAATTCTTTGGCCCGGATATGATTCAGGAAGCAGAAGAACAAGTTTGTATCGTTCGTGAAAAGTTGAAAACAGCCCAATCTCGTCAAAAGAGTCAATATGACCGAAAACATAAGGCTATGACTTTCGAGGTTGATGAGAAGGCTTATCTTCGGGTCACCCCTCTGAAGGGAACCCATCGTTTCGGTATCAAAGGCAAATTGGCTCCTCGTTACATTGGACCTTTTCGCATTCTCGCCAAACGAGGAGAAGTTGCCTACCAGTTGGAACTACCTCCGCACCTCTCCAGAGTCCACGATGTCTTCCACGTTTCTCAACTCAGGCGTTGCTTCTCGGATCCTATCCGTGGAGTGAACCACGAAACGCTTGATCTCCAAGATAATCTTACATATCGAGAGTACCCCATTCGTATCCTCGATCAGGCCGAGCGTACCAC
>NW_021234175.1:0-500 GCF_002162155.2 Triticum dicoccoides | reverse complement strand
GGAAGACTCCGGCGAGGGCGGGCCATCGTGCCACCGACGCCAGGAAGAGGCCAAGTGAGCGTGTGGTGCTCCAGACAGTAGGAAGAGGCGGAGAGAAACGTGCCAAAGGCAATGTGAGCACGTGAGAGGAACTGACGAACGCACACGACACTGAATCTGAACTTTTCTGAATTTTTGAACAGTAACAGTGCCCGCTAGGTGTTCGACAGAATGAAAATGGCATCTAGGGATTTTTCCTTGAGCTGATACTTGGTGGAGTGGCTTCTCATTGCTCAAATAGGTTGCCTGAATTTTGGTGGAATTTTTGGAGTAGTGTAGATATGAATTTCATCAAATTTGGCAAATCTGGTCCAAACTTGCAGAGGCTAAATTTTGAAAATTTTGAAAAGAGAAGGAGTGGATCAAGATGGTTCTGGGTTGTGGGTACAAAGGACTATCCAGGGGAGTTGGTTTGAGGTCAAAACTCAAATGCAATATGGTACTTGCTTTGAAAATCATTT
>NW_021234174.1:0-1019 GCF_002162155.2 Triticum dicoccoides | reverse complement strand
ATTAATTAAATTAATTGTGTTTAATTAACCTAGTAACTAATTAAACTAATTAACTATTGTTAATTAACATAACTAATCTGTTAACTAAACTAATTAACCTGGTTAATTAGTTATGAGACAATGACATGTGGGTCCCACTGGACCCACCTGTCTGTTTGACTAGTCAACCGACCAGTTGACCCGCTGACATCACTCTGATGTCATGCCTGCGTCATCATTCACTGTTATGGATAATGTTGGGTTTAAATAAATAATTAAAATCAGAAAATGATTTAAATCTTTAGAAAATCATATCTTTTAATCCGTAATTCGGATGAAAATACTTTCTACATGAAAGTTGCTCAGAACGACGAGACGAATCCGGATACGCGGTCCGTTCGTCCGCCACACACCCCTAACCTATCGAACCCGCAACTTTCCCCCTCCGGCTCCTCTGCCCGAAAACACGAAACACCGGGAATACTTTCCCGGGGGTTTTCCCCCCTTCACTGGTATCACCTACTACCGCGTTAGGGCACACCGAACACCGCGTATTGCCTTGATATATTTTGTGGTGCTTTGTTTGCTCTGTATTCATCATTTCTTCCCCCTCTTCTCTCCGGTAGACTACGAGACCGACGCTGCTGCTGACCAGTTCGACTACGGAGTTGACGACCCCTCTCTCTTGCCAGAGCAACCAGGCAAGCCCCCCCCTTTGATCACCAGATATCGCCTACTCTTCTCTATACTGCTTGCATTAGAGTAGTGTAGCATGTTACTGCTTTCCGTTAATCCTATTCTGATGCATAGCCTGTCATTGCTGCTACAGTCATTGATACCTTACCCGCAATCCTAAATGCTTAGTATAGGATGCTAGTGTTCCATCAGTGACCCTACACTCTTGTCCGTCTGCCATGCTATACTACTGGGCTGTGATCACTTCGGGAGGTGATCACGGGCATATACTATATATTTTACACTGTTACATTACTGGTGATACTGTTTGGAGATGGGGGCTGAAGGGGCAGGTGGCTCCATCC
>NW_021234173.1:0-859 GCF_002162155.2 Triticum dicoccoides | reverse complement strand
GGAATCCATCTGTACCATTTTCATGCATGTTAGAACAACTTATAGCTGCTGTTTAGCACAAATCAATTAAATGGCATTTGAATAATCACATATGGGGTTTAAATTTGAATCTTATATTCAAACCAACTTCATTTAATCTGTTGCTAGTTGCATTAGCTCAAAACACATTCATATTGCCATGTCATGAGCATGCATCATATTGTGCATTGCATTGATTGTGTTCCTTTCTGTGTTGCCGGTATTTGTCCCCTCTCGATAGACGTGATACCGATGATGTGATCGTTGACACTGATGAAGACTCAATGTTATCTTCAGAAGTGCCAGGCAAGCAAAACCCCCTTGTTCATTCCGATACAATCCTACTCTCTCGCTCCTGCTCTCTTTTACTGCATTAGGACAACAACGTTTCATCTGTTACTCGCTGCGGTAGCTGAACCCCTCTATCCTTTGCATGACCTGTCATTCCACAGTAAATAGATGAAACCCACTAGCATGAGTGGGAGTTGTTTGAGCCCTGTTGTGCCTACTCATTCATGTTTGTTTGTCATGCCTGCTACTGCTTAGAGTTGAGTCAGGTCTGATTCATCGGGGATGAATCAGAGGTGTGTGAACATGTCCTACTATGTGTGAGCTAAGTGTGTGAATACGATTTGGTAAAGGTAGCGGTGAGAGGCCATGCAGGAGTACATGGTGGGTTGTCTCATTGCAGCCGTCCTCAGGAACTGAGTTCTGTGTTTGTGATCCATGATTCAGCTACTACCACGCATTGGGCCCGAAACCAATGGACCCTCTCGGCTTCTTAATCACCCTTGTCCTCTGTCCAGGAGTTGCAAGTAGTTTCTGGTGTTTGTAGTATGCT
>NW_021234172.1:0-390 GCF_002162155.2 Triticum dicoccoides | reverse complement strand
CATGGTACTACCATGACATGACACCATGCCAAGTATCATGATTTTAAAACGAAGTTTCTCAATGTTCTCGACCAAGCCACGATGCCCAAATGTATGAATTTTATTCTCATTTTTTGCATGGGACCTAGAAATTCACCCGAGGACACAAATGTGATTTTTCAACCAACTTTGGTGCATGGGAGCATGTGCTTGTAGTTCAAAATTGAATTATGCACATTAAATGACCAAAAACTCAATTAATGTGTAAAAAAGGCCAAATGAAGCCGGAATGTTTTCTAAAATTTAACAGGGCACTCATGTAGTTCTATGTTGCCTTTGTAAATAAACTCAAGGGGGACAACGTATATCGTTTCGCACTCAAAGGTGGCACGTTCCCTCTCAGAACCACGA
>NW_021234171.1:0-2054 GCF_002162155.2 Triticum dicoccoides | reverse complement strand
CCCCCCCCCCATTTACACCTCCTCCACCTCACAGATGCTTGGTGAAGCCCTGTTGTAGTTCCGCTACTACCAGAACCACCACGGTGAAGTGTTGGTTCAGATCTCATCTACCTCCTCTCCCTTGCTTGCTGGATCAAGAACGAGAGGACGCCACCGAGCCGAACGTGTGCTAAACTCGGAGGTGCTTCCAGTTTGGCGCTAGATCGTTTGGATAGCAAAGAGTACGACTACATCAACTGCATTATATGCACTTCCACTTTTGGTCTACAAGGGTATGTAGACACACTCCTATCTCGTTTCTATGCATCTTCTAGATTAGATGTTGGGTGTTTCCTAGTTTTTATTTTTATTTTGATGCAACGTTCCCCATCAGTCCTCTCCTCTCCGAGCGGTGGTGGGCGGCATGGGACGACCTTGTTGTTCAGAGATGTGTCGCTGCGTCGGGCGCGACGACGCTAGTGGCTGTTGCCCCCTGCATGGAGGGTTGCGCGGTGTGGTCTGCCAGGTGATACGTCTCCAACGTATCAATAATTTTTTATTGTTCCATGCTATTGTATTATCTATTTTGGATGTTTTATATGCATTAGTATGCTATTTTATATTATTTCTGGGACTAACCCCTTAACCTAGAGCCCAGTGTCATTTCTGTTTTTTTTCCTTTTTTTTGATTTTTATAGAAAATGAATATTAAACGGAGTCAAAATAGAATAAAACCTTCGGGATGATTTTTCTTGGAGCAGAAGACACCCAGAAGACTTGGAGAGGGGTTCAGAAGACTCACGAGGAGTCCACAAGCCTCAGGGGTGCGCCCTAGGGGGAGGGGCACCCTGAGGGCTTGTGGGGCCCTCGGGAGTCCCCCAACCCTAATTTTTGCACTATAAATTCCCAAATATTCCCCCAACATCAGAAGCGTCCACCAAAATACTTTTCCGCTGCCGCAAGCCTCTGTTCCCATGAGATCCCATCTTGGGGTCTTTTCCGGCACCCTGCCGAAGAGGGATTCGATCACGGAGGGCCTCTAGATCAACCTTGCTGCCCTTCCAATGAAGCGTGACTAGTTTACCATAGACCTACGAGTTCATAGCTAGTAGCTAGATGGCTTCTTCTCTCTCTTTGATCTTCAATACAATGTTCTCCTCTATGTTCTTGGAGTTCTATCCGATGTAATGTTCTTTTGCAATGTGTTTGTCGAGATCCGTTGAATTGTCGATTTATGATCAAATTATTTATGAATATTATTTGAGCCTTCTCTGAACTCTTTTATGCATTATTAAGATATCTTTGTATTTATCTTCAAACTATCGGTTTGGTTTGGCCAACTAGATTGGTTTTTCGTGCAATGGGTTTTGGGTTCAATCTTGCGGTGTCCTCACCCAGAGACATAGTAGGGGTAGCAAGGCACGTATTGTATTGTTGCCATCAAGGATAAAAAGATGGGGTTTTCATCATATTGCTTGAGTTTATCCCTCTACATCATGTCATCTTTCTTAAAGCGTTACTCTGTTCTTATGAACTTAATACTCTAGATGCATGCTGGATAGCGGTCGATGTATGGAGTAATAGTAGTAGATGCAGAATCATTTCGGTCTACTCGTCACAGACGTGATGCCTATATTCATGATCAGTGCCTTAGATATCATCATAACTATGCACTTTTCTATCAATTGCTCGAGAGTAATTTGTTTACCCACCGTATGTTTTCTTTCAAGAGAGAAGCGTCTAGTGAAACCTATGGCCCCTGGGTCTATTTTCCATCATATATTTTCATATCTATAAACCAGAAAACCCGAAAATACCTTGCTGCAATTTATTCATATTTACTTTAGTTTGCTCTTTTATTTATCTTTTATACCTATCTCTATTAGATCTCACTCTTGTTCGTGGTCGTGAAGGGACTGACTACCCCTTTTTCGCGTTGTGTGCAAGTGTTTGTTAGTTTGTGCAGGTACATATAGATTGGAGACTTGCTTGTGCGTCCTACTGGATTGATACCTTGGTTCTTAACTGAGGGAAATACATATCTCTACTTTGTTGCATCACCCTTTCCTCGTCAA
>NW_021234170.1:0-696 GCF_002162155.2 Triticum dicoccoides | reverse complement strand
TTTTTTTTCTCTCTCCCTCTTTCCAAAACAAACTAGATAAGATGTAGATTGGATCAAGCGAAGATGGGAACGATCTCAACTATGATTATGACAATGAACGGTGGGTAGCACGTGGAGAAAATTGATGGATGGGTGGTGGACAGCAGAAGGGATAACGATGCAGCGGCGACGTGACTAATGTGAATAGAACTCGAAACTCTAAACGACCTAGACACTAAGACCAGCAACTCGACACGATGATGCAACCGATAATTCAACTATGCAAGCAATGAAAAGAAAATTGCAAAGGCGCAGATTGGCTTGGACAAAGGATGAATAGATCTAACTCTTTTTTGTGGATTTTTCTTGGACAATAGGTAAGAAAATAAATTTAATCTAGGAAAACTGGAAATTCTCACCGAGCAACCTGAAAACTGATACCACTTGATAAAGGCGAGGGTCCCGATCTTTCGATGAGATGATAACTATCGATTTGGTGGAGACGACTTTGACGATCCGACTACAAACGTGCACGACGTTGCGCCTTAGCAATCGCTAAACCAATCTCCTGAGGTTACTGACGATGCTGGAAGCATGATCAGCCTGACCACGAAGGTCTATTCCTGTAAGCAATCGAAGAACGAGCAAGAATATGATAAAGCAATCTAAATATTGCGAATATATATGAAGTATTGTTAATGGTGGGGATCCGAAGCG
>NW_021234169.1:0-1021 GCF_002162155.2 Triticum dicoccoides | reverse complement strand
AGTTAGAGTACGCGCCGTACTCTTTAGGGAGTTCGGCTTCCGTCCATTCGGCGACGAAGTCAGCTAATACTTGCGACTTGATAGCCCGACGAGGCTTGTATGTTATGTCAAACGAAAGGAGCTCAATGGCCCATTTAGCAATCCGGGCCGTGGCGTCGCGGTTATTTATTATATCATTGAGTGGTACTTTGGAGGCCACCGTAATCGAACACTCTTGAAAGTAGTGTCGTAGCTTTCGGGATGACATGAAGACCGCGGATGCTATTTTTTGATAGTGTGGGTATCGGGATTTGCATGGGGTGAGGACCGTGGATACGTAATAAACCGGCTTCTGTAGCGGGAATTTTTATCTGTCAACCTCTCGTTCGACGACGAGTACTGCGCTTACAACTTGATGTGTTGCAGCTATGTACAGCAGCATAGGTTCGCCAATATTTGGCGCTGTTAGGACTGGATTATTGGCCAATAAGGTCTTTATTTCATTGAGTCCGGCCGCAACTGCATCCGTCCACACGAAGTGTACGGTACGCAAAAGAAGGCGGTAAAGAGGCAATGCCTTTTCTCCTAACCTGGAGATAAAGCGGCTCAAAGCAGCCACGCATCCAGCTAGTTTCTGGATATGTTTGAGGTCTGTTGGTATAGCCAACTGCGACAAAGCTCGGATTTTTGCCGGATTGGCTTCAATTCCTCTATTGGAAACGATGAAGCCCAGCAGTTTTTCGAAGGGGACGCCGAAAACGCATTTCTCCGGATTCAGCTTGATGTCGTATGTTCGTAGGTTGTCGAACGTAAGCCTCAAGTCATCTATGAGGGTTTCGACGTGTCTTGTTTTTATAACTACGTCGTCCATGTATGCCTCCATTGTTTTGCTGATTTGCTTTTCCAGGCATGTTTGAATCATGCGTTGATAGGTTGCTCCGGCATTCTTAAGCCCGAAAAGCATAGTGTTGAAGCAGAAAGGGCCATATGGCGTTATGAAAGCTGTTGCAGCTTGGTCAGATTCTGCCATCTTTATTTGATG
>NW_021234168.1:0-4019 GCF_002162155.2 Triticum dicoccoides | reverse complement strand
CTAGTGTCTCCACTGAGCCATGGTAGCTTGCTACTGCTCCGGAACACTTAGGCTGGCCGGCATATGTCCTTCTTCGTTCCTGTGTCTGTCCCTTTGGGGAAATGTCACGCATTGAGTACCGGAGTCCTATTAGCCCGCTACAGCCCGGTTTACCGGAGTCCTGCTAGCCCAGTGCTACAGCCCGGACCCACTTGCTGATGACCGACACGTTCGAAGCTGGGTCATGGATGCCTGTCCCTGTAAGTCTGTGCCACTTTGGGTTTACGACTAGTCATGTCAGCCCGGGCTCCTTATCATATGGATGCTAGCGACACTATCATATACGTGAGCCAAAAGGCGCAAACGGTCCGGGCAAAGGTAAGGCGACACCCGCGGGGATACCGTGCGTGAGGCCGCAAAGTGATATGAGGTGTTACAAGCTAGATCGATGTGACATCGAGTCGGGGTCCTGACAGCGTTGGTATCAGAGCCGGACTGCCTGTAGGTTCTCCAAGCCAAACTGGTCGATGTTGAGTCTAGAAATTCTTTAGTTATATGTAGGGGAATTGTTTGTGGGTTGGAACGTAAGGCTCTTTTTACTCCTTTATCTTATGACATTCTGATCTGAGTCAGACTATTCTTCCACCGAGGGTTAAGGAATTAGGATCTTTTCTCTCTATCAGGTTCACGTGTTACTAATCAGTAGTACCTTATAGGTTTGATGGATACAAGCCTAGTTCAGTTCTACTACCACATTATGTTGCTAGGATGGACTCAGAACTTGATATGATGATGTTGAGTGTGTATGAAATCCTTTGTCAAATGTCTCAAAATCATTCTTGAGCATTTACAGCTGTTATGCTGCCGAAATTTTGCTAGAAATTCTAATGCCTTTGCATTATGGTTGTGCTTTCAGATGACCACTCGCGACCTCAATCAAGTGGTTCACCTGACTCGATGCCTAGATGTACCCGGCCATACCGCTATCTTGGTTAGGGTAATGACTGAGGATGGATACCGTTGGTATCCTGAGTACACGGTCGAAGAGCAATTTCGGGACTTTAATCAAAGCCAGTATCTCTGCACTGTCAAGATATTTCCATCTTATCCTGGATCCACCGAGCCCCTTCACTGCTCCTATGGACTCGGGGTTATTATTGAGATGGCCGTGCAGGATGCCGCCTAGTCTATGATGACCATCATGCGAGTCAGGTCTGGCCTATTTCGGGACTCTGATTTCCGGTATATGCCAGGATCACTTCCGGGAGCACAAGGGTATCTCCAGGCTATCTATGCTGACCCCACCCAGGAGGATTCACGGACTCGCACCACTGCTGAGATGCTCGAGGATAAGGACCGTGAAAATCGGGCCTTGAGGCTAGAGCTTTTCAATACCCGTGCTGACCATTGGGCCACGTTGACTTGGTTTGCACCGGCTGTGCAAGCTGGATATTCGGATATGCGCGATCTCTATCCTGTGAGATCTGCTCTGCCAGAAGTGATGGGTTGGCGTGCTGTAGGAGGCATCACCCCACCTCGCGGTCCCCGCAGGCCACCGTCTGTTGGTCCAAGACCTCATCCTAGCCCCTATGGTCCTCAAGCTCCGCGGGATCGTCTGTTCCCGGATGATCATGTTGAGCTTCCAGGCTATGGAGGTTATTTTTACGAGGACTACTACGGATCGGTCTGAGTTAGTGGTAGTATCACCAGTTTGTACTAGCTGTGTCGTCTATCGTCCTGCGTGACTCGTGGGATATGACCTAGTTTGTACCGCTTTCCGGAGGTGTACAAAAATAATGTATAGGAGCTTGGGATGCCTCCGATGAGATGTAATCCTCTTTTAACCGTAATAGTACCTTGTTTGGTCTTGTACTAAACCTTGTATGGTGTGTATGACGATGGAATAAAGAAGCAGTTTCTGTATCTACCATGTCATACGGATGATCATCTTGCATTCCGAGTTAGTCCTTACATTCTGTATCCTATGTCGGAATCTTATCATTCTGACTAAATCATTGTCTTGTTTACCTAGGATGGTCAACACGCGCAGCAACCCTGTTTCCCAAGAGCAGGCCGAAGGCAGTGAAGTCAGGAATGCAAATTTGCCTCACCCTCCTTCCCTAGCCGAAGTTATGCTGGAAGCCGAGAGAAACAAGCGGGAGACTAACCGTTTGTTGGAGCGTATTGAACAGAACACAGCACACCATCAGAGGACTAACGTGGTGTCACTCAGTGATTTCATCAAGTTACATCCACCCACATTCCACCACTCCATCGAGCCTCTCGACGCTGATGACTGGCTTCGCAATATTTCTCACAAATTGCATTCCGCGCTAGTAGCTGAGGCTGACAAGGTCACCTTTGCTGCATATCATCTTGAAGGCCCCGCCAGTCTATGGTGGGAGAATTATGGAGCTATGCGCCCAGCGGGCCATGTCACTACTTGGGCTGAATTCAGCAAGGCTTTCCATGAACATCACATTCCGGAGGGTCTCATGGACCGTAAACGTGAGGAATTTTGTAGTTTCACTCAAGGCCGACTCTCTGTGGATGCTTACAGCAGGTAGTTTGGTAACCTCGCACGATATGCAACTGAGGAAGTTTCTACTGATGCCAAGAAGCAAGCAAGGTTCCGTAAGGGACTTAGTCCTGAGCTTCGCCGCGACCTCCGTCTGCATGAGTGCACATCTTTTCAGAAGCTTGTCAACAAGGCCATCAGTGCTGAGACTGGTCAGACTGATTATGACGCAACACGCAAGCATGGCCGTGATATGGGTTCCTCATCCGATGCTGGTCCTCAGAAGCGCCGCGTGTGGGTGTCCAACACTGCCCTGCCACCCAGGTTCACACCGACGCCATCCTTCCAGGCGCCTCGCCCCGTTCAACAGTCTGCACCAGCCAAGCCCTATGGTGGTCCAACCAACAGTGCTCCTCCACGTACCAGTTCCGTGACTTGCTTTAAGTGTGGGGAATCTGGCCACTATATGCGCGAGTGTCCCCAAACCAACCCCAACCAATCTGCTAAAGCTGTTGGACGTGGCAAGCCGACAGGGAAAGTGTTCCACGCCAAGCCGGCCACCGCTACACGTGGCAATGTCAATTGTATTTCTGCCGAAGAAGCTCAAGAGGATCCCAACGTCGTTCTCCGTACGCTCCTTGTTAATTGCCACCTGGCATCTGTTCTTTTCGATACAGGAGCCTCTCATTCTTTCATATCCGAAAATTATGCTCGTTTGCATAACACCGCATTCTGTGAGATGCCCACCTCTATGGTAATTCAAACTCCGACATCCAAATGGCAAACTTCTAGAGTAAGCCATGGAAATGAAATTCAAGTCGACAGACTTGTTTTTCTCGCATCTTTGATAGCCCTTAACTCGTCAGATATTAATATCATCTTGGGTATGGACTGGATGTCAGCTCATCATGCCAACATTGATTGTTTCTCTAGGACTGTTCAACTCACCCATCCTTCGGGAAAGATAGTCAATGTCTTGACCCGAATAGCCAAGCGACAGTTATATTCTCTTAACGCTAGCCCTTTGCTAGACCTTGAGGACGTTCCGGTAGTCCGTGACTTCTCGGATGTCTTCCCAGAGGAATTGCCAGGTGTTCCACCTGACAGGGATGTTGAGTTCGTAATAGACCTTATTCCAGGAACCGTCCCGATTGCTAGAAGACCCTATAAGATGGCACCACTAGAACTAGCCGAGCTTAAGAAACAACTCGATGAGTCCTTGAAAAAGGGTTTCATCCGACCTAGTTCATCTCCATGGGCTTGCCCCGTCCTCTTCGTCAAGAAGAAGGATGGTACGGACCGGATGGTTGTAGATTATCGACCTGTCAATTTGGTCACAATCAAGAACAAATATCCGCTCCCCAGGATCAACGACCTGTATGATCAGCTCGCTGGATCCTCAGTCTTCTCCAAAATGGATTTGAGGTTGGGCTACCATCAAATCAAAATCAGGAACGGGGACATTCCTAAAACGGCCTTTGTTACTCGTTATGGCCAATACGAGTACACCGTCATGTCCTTC
>NW_021234167.1:0-623 GCF_002162155.2 Triticum dicoccoides | reverse complement strand
TATTTAACCATTTGACCACCTATTGATACATATATTTGGGCCATATCTGGGTGAGTATGCTTTTCCTACCCCACATCACGTGGTTTTCAGAGATTCCCCTATCCTCATGGCCCGCGCGATCTATGTCTTTGACCGGACTCGTGAAGGGTTTGACTGGGGTAAATTCCACTTTGTTTGTATTAAGGCAGGTCACAGTGACATGCTGGACCTTATTTGGGCACATGCCTGCACAAGATTACCTCCCAGCGGTGCTAAGTGTGACATGAGCACTGTAGGTGCAGAACCTTCTCCCGGGACTGTCCCGTTCTTGAGGCAAGTGTTGTATCAAAGTTTTGCATTGGGTATTTAACCATCACACCAACATATCATACATATATTTGGGTCATATGCATGTGGATGTGCTCTTCCGACCCTCTCTCGCGCGGTATTCAGAGATTCCCTGTTCTATAGGGCCCTCGTGATCTACGTCTTTGACCGGAGTTGGGAGGGGTTTGACCAGGGTAAATTCCTCTTGGTTTTTGTTAAGGCTGGTCATGGTGACATGCCGAACCATGTTTCAGCCCATGGATGCACAAGATTCCCTTCTGGCGGTGCTAAGTGCGGCACGAGCACTATAGGTGCAG
>NW_021234166.1:0-1267 GCF_002162155.2 Triticum dicoccoides | reverse complement strand
CTCACTGGTTAATAATATTTTAAATTTATGAAACTTTCACCTTTATGTAGTTATGTTATAGGTGTGAGATAATAAAATAGCAATGCAAATGAACCATAATCCTCCCTTTAACACATACCTTGGCACCATGCCTCAACGATGCAATCCTTGTTGTTTAGAATTCATATTTTGAAAATATATATTCCATGGGTCTCACTGGTTAATAATATTTTAAATTTATGGAACTTTCACCTTTATGTAGTTATGTTATAGGTGTGAGATAATAAAATAGCAATGCAAATGAACCATAATCCTCCCTTTAACACATACCTTGGCACCATGTTAGGATGATTGCCTAAGTAAGGTATGGTGTCTTTACATTTAAATTTGCATATCCATTCATATGCCATTTATATGTTTGATATTCCAAGTTAACTTTGTCAACTAAGTAATCTTCATCAACCATGCTACTCGAAATTAAATCCTTTGTTCTATGAAAACATAGAACCTCTATCCCTCATAAAATCATCGTCAAGAAGCTCCGGTGCAAGAGACGTGTAATATAAATGCACAAAGAAATTAAAGGTCTCATATAGGTTTAGATAAGAGTCACTGGACAGTAGCATTCTGAGTATTTAACCCGACATGTAGCAGGCCGTCAAACGAATATATATATGGAGAAGATGCATAAAATGAGACAACCAAACGAAATCTGGACAGTATCATTATGCGTATTTAAGCGGGCATTCCAACAGGCAATCAAATGAATATATGCAGAAGATGCATAAACTGAGACAACCAACAGTTTAGGCGTGGGGTCCCGGTCGTCGATGGACAGAGCCTGCTGCTCCAAATCAAACAAACTAATATGTTTAGCCCACCAAAGAACAGGAGCAGAAACCAACCAATGCCTATCCCATAGCAATTTTATTTAGGCAGTGAACTAGATGAGATACAAACTGAGACGCCATTGAATTATTCAGTAGCAGAACAAGCGCCTCATGCTAGCTAGTACAGTAGTACGTGACCATCTATTTGTGCAATGTGAATTTACCAGAATGGTTTGGCTGCAGTTTAGGGCACGGACAGGTACTGATTTCATAATACCGGAGGACAGCTTCAGTACTACAGAAGAGTGGTGGCTGAAGGCGAGAAAGGGAATTCCGAAGCCAATGAGGAAGAACTTTGACACTATTGTCATTCTATTACACTGGAGGATCTGGAAGGAAAGGAACTCGAGGATCTTTGATAATGTAAACAGCTCTGCGGGTAGGGTCCGGGATCTGGT
>NW_021234165.1:0-494 GCF_002162155.2 Triticum dicoccoides | reverse complement strand
GGCCTGGCTTGCGCCACCTCACCGATCCGTGGCACGACTTTCCTTTTGGCCATGGGCCGCGCTTCTGATGCACCCTTCCTTGTTCTCTCCGTCCATGCCGCATCTCTATATATACAAAAAATAGCCATTCATCCGCGTGCGGGATGCGCGTGCGACTTAGGACTTTGGACGACGTCGACACGACAGGAGCAGGAGCAGGAGACGAGCCGATCCTTATGAGAGGATGTTCTTGCTCATATCGGATTGAGATGGTATTGCTTTTGGTGGTGGATGGGCCTCATGGCCGGCATGCTCCCTGGCGTCGAGTTCGCGAGGAGGAGAAGGCTCCGGCCGGTGGCGGAGGCGGCGTGCGCCGGCGCACGGCGGCCGGCGTCGCTCGACGTGCTCTGGCACGACCACGCCCACCTCGGCTCGGCAGGTTTTGCGATGGTAATAACAACTAGTAGAAGCCATGGATTGTCCATCATCCTCCAGTTTGATTGATGCTTGCATGT
>NW_021234164.1:0-861 GCF_002162155.2 Triticum dicoccoides | reverse complement strand
ATAGATCTAGAAAGAATTGGTCCAAAAAACTTGATGATGCATTATGGGCCTATAGAACTGCATACAAAAATCCTATGGGTATGTCTCCTTATAAGATGGTTTATGGAAAAGCATGTCATTTACCTCTTGAACTTGAACATAAAGCATATTGGGCTATTAAAGAGCTCAATTATGACTTCAAACTTGCCGGTGAGAAGAGGTTGTTTGATATTAGCTCACTTGATGAATGGAGAACCCAAGCCTATGAGAATGCCAAGCTTTTCAAAGAAAAAGTCAAACGCTGGCATGATAAGAGGATACAAGAGCGTGAGTTTAACGTAGGAGATTATGTGTTATTATTCAACTCTCGTTTAAGATTTTTTGCAGGAAAACTTCTCTCAAAATGGGAAGGTCCCTATGTTATCGAGGAGGTCTATCGTTCTGGTGCTATAAAAATCAACAACTTTGAAGGTACAAATCCGAGGGTGGTAAATGGTCAAAGAATTAAACACTATATTTCAGGTAATCCTATCAATGTTGAAACTAATATTATTGAAACCGTAACCCCTGAGGAATACATAAGGGACACTTTCCAGAACGTTCTAGACTCCGAAAAGGTATAGGTATGTGGTACGGTAAGTAAACCTACTCCAAAACAACTTTAATGGCAATTTTTACCAGTTTTGGAATATTTAAGAATTTTAGGAAGAAAGAAGTAGTCCGAAAGGGACACAAGGCTCCCACGAGAGAGGAGGGCGCGCCCCCCTGTAGGGTGCGCCCCCTGTCTCGTGGGCACCTCGTGTGCCTCCCGGACTCCGTTTTCTTGCACGTTACGTATTTTGGTCGGTAAAAATTCATTATATATACTCCCGAAGGTTTTGA
>NW_021234163.1:0-4019 GCF_002162155.2 Triticum dicoccoides | reverse complement strand
CTAGTGTCTCCACTGAGCCATGGTAGCTTGCTACTGCTCCGGAACACTTAGGCTGGCCGGCATATGTCCTTCTTCGTTCCTGTGTCTGTCCCTTTGGGGAAATGTCACGCATTGAGTACCGGAGTCCTATTAGCCCGCTACAGCCCGGTTTACCGGAGTCCTGCTAGCCCAGTGCTACAGCCCGGACCCACTTGCTGATGACCGACACGTTCGAAGCTGGGTCATGGATGCCTGTCCCTGTAAGTCTGTGCCACTTTGGGTTTACGACTAGTCATGTCAGCCCGGGCTCCTTATCATATGGATGCTAGCGACACTATCATATACGTGAGCCAAAAGGCGCAAACGGTCCGGGCAAAGGTAAGGCGACACCCGCGGGGATACCGTGCGTGAGGCCGCAAAGTGATATGAGGTGTTACAAGCTAGATCGATGTGACATCGAGTCGGGGTCCTGACAGCGTTGGTATCAGAGCCGGACTGCCTGTAGGTTCTCCAAGCCAAACTGGTCGATGTTGAGTCTAGAAATTCTTTAGTTATATGTAGGGGAATTGTTTGTGGGTTGGAACGTAAGGCTCTTTTTACTCCTTTATCTTATGACATTCTGATCTGAGTCAGACTATTCTTCCACCGAGGGTTAAGGAATTAGGATCTTTTCTCTCTATCAGGTTCACGTGTTACTAATCAGTAGTACCTTATAGGTTTGATGGATACAAGCCTAGTTCAGTTCTACTACCACATTATGTTGCTAGGATGGACTCAGAACTTGATATGATGATGTTGAGTGTGTATGAAATCCTTTGTCAAATGTCTCAAAATCATTCTTGAGCATTTACAGCTGTTATGCTGCCGAAATTTTGCTAGAAATTCTAATGCCTTTGCATTATGGTTGTGCTTTCAGATGACCACTCGCGACCTCAATCAAGTGGTTCACCTGACTCGATGCCTAGATGTACCCGGCCATACCGCTATCTTGGTTAGGGTAATGACTGAGGATGGATACCGTTGGTATCCTGAGTACACGGTCGAAGAGCAATTTCGGGACTTTAATCAAAGCCAGTATCTCTGCACTGTCAAGATATTTCCATCTTATCCTGGATCCACCGAGCCCCTTCACTGCTCCTATGGACTCGGGGTTATTATTGAGATGGCCGTGCAGGATGCCGCCTAGTCTATGATGACCATCATGCGAGTCAGGTCTGGCCTATTTCGGGACTCTGATTTCCGGTATATGCCAGGATCACTTCCGGGAGCACAAGGGTATCTCCAGGCTATCTATGCTGACCCCACCCAGGAGGATTCACGGACTCGCACCACTGCTGAGATGCTCGAGGATAAGGACCGTGAAAATCGGGCCTTGAGGCTAGAGCTTTTCAATACCCGTGCTGACCATTGGGCCACGTTGACTTGGTTTGCACCGGCTGTGCAAGCTGGATATTCGGATATGCGCGATCTCTATCCTGTGAGATCTGCTCTGCCAGAAGTGATGGGTTGGCGTGCTGTAGGAGGCATCACCCCACCTCGCGGTCCCCGCAGGCCACCGTCTGTTGGTCCAAGACCTCATCCTAGCCCCTATGGTCCTCAAGCTCCGCGGGATCGTCTGTTCCCGGATGATCATGTTGAGCTTCCAGGCTATGGAGGATATTTTTACGAGGACTACTACGGATCGGTCTGAGTTAGTGGTAGTATCACCAGTTTGTACTAGCTGTGTCGTCTATCGTCCTGCGTGACTCGTGGGATATGACCTAGTTTGTACCGCTTTCCGGAGGTGTACAAAAATAATGTATAGGAGCTTGGGATGCCTCCGATGAGATGTAATCCTCTTTTAACCGTAATAGTACCTTGTTTGGTCTTGTACTAAACCTTGTATGGTGTGTATGACGATGGAATAAAGAAGCAGTTTCTGTATCTACCATGTCATACGGATGATCATCTTGCATTCCGAGTTATTCCTTACATTCTGTATCCTATGTCGGAATCTTATCATTCTGACTAAATCATTTTCTTGTTTACCTAGGATGGTCAACACGCGCAGCAACCCTGTTTCCCAAGAGCAGGCCGAAGGCAGTGAAGTCAGGAATGCAAATTTGCCTCACCCTCCTTCCCTAGCCGAAGTTATGCTGGAAGCCGAGAGAAACAAGCGGGAGACTAACCGTTTGTTGGAGCGTATTGAACAGAACACAGCACACCATCAGAGGACTAACGTGGTGTCACTCAGTGATTTCATCAAGTTACATCCACCCACATTCCACCACTCCATCGAGCCTCTCGACGCTGATGACTGGCTTCGCAATATTTCTCACAAATTGCATTCCGCGCTAGTAGCTGAGGCTGACAAGGTCACCTTTGCTGCATATCATCTTGAAGGCCCCGCCAGTCTATGGTGGGAGAATTATGGAGCTATGCGCCCAGCGGGCCATGTCACTACTTGGGCTGAATTCAGCAAGGCTTTCCATGAACATCACATTCCGGAGGGTCTCATGGACCGTAAACGTGAGGAATTTTGTAGTTTCACTCAAGGCCGACTCTCTGTGGATGCTTACAGCAGGTAGTTTGGTAACCTCGCACGATATGCAACTGAGGAAGTTTCTACTGATGCCAAGAAGCAAGCAAGGTTCCGTATGGGACTTAGTCCTGAGCTTCGCCGCGACCTCCGTCTGCATGAGTGCACATCTTTTCAGAAGCTTGTCAACAAGGCCATCAGTGCTGAGACTGGTCAGACTGATTATGACGCAACACGCAAGCATGGCCGTGATATGGGTTCCTCATCCGGTGCTGGTCCTCAGAAGCGCCGCGTGTGGGTGTCCAACACTGCCCTGCCACCCAGGTTCACACCGACGCCATCCTTCCAGGCGCCTCGCCCCGTTCAACAGTCTGCACCAGCCAAGCCCTATGGTGGTCCAACCAACAGTGCTCCTCCACGTACCAGTTCCGTGACTTGCTTTAAGTGTGGGGAATCTGGCCACTATATGCGCGAGTGTCCCCAAACCAACCCCAACCAATCTGCTAAAGCTGTTGGACGTGGCAAGCCGACAGGGAGAGTGTTCCACGCCAAGCCGGCCACCGCTACACGTGGCAATGTCAATTGTATTTCTGCCGAAGAAGCTCAAGAGGATCCCAACGTCGTTCTCGGTACGCTCCTTGTTAATTGCCACCTGGCATCTGTTCTTTTCGATACAGGAGCCTCTCATTCTTTCATATCCGAAAATTATGCTCGTTTGCATAACACCGCATTCTGTGAGATGCCCACCTCTATGGTAATTCAAACTCCGACATCCAAATGGCAAACTTCTAGAGTAAGCCATGGAAATGAAATTCAAGTCGACAGACTTGTTTTTCTCGCATCTTTGATAGCCCTTAACTCGTCAGATATTAATATCATCTTGGGTATGGACTGGATGTCAGCTCATCATGCCAACATTGATTGTTTCTCTAGGACTGTTCAACTCACCCATCCTTCGGGAAAGATAGTCAATGTCTTGACCCGAATAGCCAAGCGACAGTTATATTCTCTTAACGCTAGCCCTTTGCTAGACCTTGAGGACGTTCCGGTAGTCCGTGACTTCTCGGATGTCTTCCCAGAGGAATTGCCAGGTGTTCCACCTGACAGGGATGTTGAGTTCGTAATAGACCTTATTCCAGGAACCGTCCCGATTGCTAGAAGACCCTATAAGATGGCACCACTAGAACTAGCCGAGCTTAAGAAACAACTCGATGAGTCCTTGAAAAAGGGTTTCATCCGACCTAGTTCATCTCCATGGGCTTGCCCCGTCCTCTTCGTCAAGAAGAAGGATGGTACGGACCGGATGGTTGTAGATTATCGACCTGTCAATTTGGTCACAATCAAGAACAAATATCCGCTCCCCAGGATCAACGACCTGTATGATCAGCTCGCTGGATCCTCAGTCTTCTCCAAAATGGATTTGAGGTTGGGCTACCATCAAATCAAAATCAGGAACGGGGACATTCCTAAAACGGCCTTTGTTACTCGTTATGGCCAATACGAGTACACCGTCATGTCCTTC
>NW_021234162.1:0-1028 GCF_002162155.2 Triticum dicoccoides | reverse complement strand
ATATATATATATATATATATATATATATATATATATATATATATATATCCAATTCGATGTACGTTAGCATGAACTATTATTGTTGACATCACCCAAAGGTGAATACGTTTGGAGGCAACATTATAAGACCCTATCTGTCTCTGTGTCTGATTAAAACTTCATAACCACAAGTATTGCGTGAGTGTTGGCAATTGTACAAGACTATATGATAGTTGAGTATGTGAAGTTTGCTAAATCAAAGCTCTGACATAGACCCTTCCTGAAAATAGGATGAATTACAATTGTTTGATGACTAAGAATGAAGTTTGCTGGTTTTCAAGAAGTTTATGGTCTATGCTTTATCATGTGAATAGCTTGTTACTTGATAATGAAAAGTTTTATGAGATGAACTACTGTTATGACATATAATCATGCAAAAAAAGGTGATTGAAATTATCATTGATCAAACTTGTACACCTACTAGCATTCACACTTCATTAATTCTTTCTTTATCATTTACCTACTCGAGGACGAGTAGGAATTAAGCTTGGGGATGCTGATACGTCTCCAACATATCTATAATTTATGAAGCATTCCATGCTATTATATTACCTGTTTTGAATGATTATGGGCTTTATTATACACTTTTATATTACTTTTGGGACTAACATATTAACCGGAGGCCAAGCCCATATTACTGTTTTATTGCCTATTTCAGTATTTCGAAGAAAAGGAATATCAAACGGAGTC
This sequence comes from Triticum dicoccoides, assembly GCF_002162155.2. Classification (NCBI taxonomy): domain Eukaryota; kingdom Viridiplantae; phylum Streptophyta; class Magnoliopsida; order Poales; family Poaceae; genus Triticum; species Triticum dicoccoides. The sequence goes on along the minus strand of NW_021234162.1, from coordinate 299 downwards.
TGTCGGCGTCAAAACCAGCGGATCTCGGGTAGGTGTTCCCGAACTGTGCGTCTAGGCGGATGGTAACAGGAGACAAGGGACACGATGTTTTTACCCAGGTTCGGGCCCTCTCGATAGAGGTAAAACCCTACTCCTGCTTGATTAATATTGATGATATGGGTAGTACAAGAGTAGATCTACCACGAGATCAAAGAGGCTAAACCCTAGAAGCTAGCCTATGGTATGATTGTTGTTCATCCTACGGACTAAAACCCTCCGGTTTATATAGACATCGGAGAGGGTTAGGGTTACACAGAGTC
>NW_021234161.1:0-514 GCF_002162155.2 Triticum dicoccoides | reverse complement strand
GCTTAACTCTCTTTTGCAGGGAAAGGTCTCCAGCAGAAAAACAAAATCTTCTGACGCTATTGCTGGGGACCTTAAAAATCTTGTAGGGCGCAAGATAAAATGCCCGAATGGCATCATTATGTACTTCATTCCTGAATCGCATGCTACTCTTCCTATTAGTCCTAATCTGGATCTAAGTTTTCATAACCCACTGGTTCGTCAAATGTTTATGCTTCACAATTCTCTTCGTGAAGCCTATCCCCCTAACTACACTGTAGGGTACGACACCAGCGACTTCAAAGTCTTCAGAATGGATTATTGACAGTGGGTGTACAAATCACATGACTGGCAAAAGAAGCCTTCTTATGGACTCAACATTTCGTCCATCCGACAAAAGCCACATCACATTTGCTGACACTGGTAAAAGTAAGGTATTGGGTCTAGGTACAGTTGCAATCTCAAAGGATCAACACATGGATAAAGTCATGCTTGTTGAATCCCTTGGCTTCAACTTAATGTCTGTCTCAATGCTTTG
>NW_021234160.1:0-395 GCF_002162155.2 Triticum dicoccoides | reverse complement strand
CGGGTTCCCATAGCATTTTGGAAACTTTCCCAGAATCGAGAGGTGAAGAGACTTCCTCGATCCAAATTAATTTCTAGTGGAACACCATGGAGGGATACTATTCGGGAGATGTACAAGTCTGCTAGTTGACTAGCGGTTATACTCTCGCGAACAGGCAAGAAATGGGCTACTTTGGAAAGACGATCGACAACGACGAAGATAGCGTTATTCCCTCTCTTAGTCCTGGGAAAACCGGTGATGAAATCCATACCAATTTTGTCCCATTTCCATTCAGGAATAGCTAAGGGTTGAAGGGTGCCAGCAGGCCGTTGATGCTCTGCTTTTACACGACGACTGACGTCGCAACTAGCAACAAACTGAGCAATGTCTCTCTTCATCCTAGTCCACCAGAACCT
>NW_021234159.1:0-1688 GCF_002162155.2 Triticum dicoccoides | reverse complement strand
TAAGGCATTTTTCATGCAGAGTAAGCATGTGAGTGTGAATTACGTGTCACTTACCCGAATTCGGAGCTCTCCAGGGGCGTTCGCAGATCTGCCCCGCAGCGTGTCCGATGCTGCCGCTTTCTATAGGGCCGAGGAGGGGAGCTCGACGGAGAAGGTCTTCTGGTCTCAGTATGCTGAGGCCGGGCATCCGATGCCCCTTAGCGACCAGCTGAAGCAGCTGGTCGAGCTCCACAAGGTGGCCGAACAGGCCATGAAGGGCCTCATAGTTCGGCTGTGGCCTAAGGAGGCCATGCCTGGGAGCTACTTCGGCTTGGTGCGGCGGCTGGTGGATGCCTGTCCATGGGTTGAAGTCATCAAGCACTCCGCCTGCATTGAAGGTGCCCGTCGGGTCCTTGCCCGCGCTAAGGTGCACTGGGGCAAGATGGATGCTCAGAAGCTTGTGACGGACGCGCCACCACTGGGCAAGGAGTATCGCACGCCCGAGATGTATTATAAGAGTGTCCTGAAGGGTGCCCGCATTATTGCGGGTGAGTGCTCCAAAGATGTAATATTTGAGTAGACTCGCATTTTGTTATCCTGTACGCTGAAAACTTTGTTCATATGCTCTAAGCAACGCTTGTTAATTTAAAATATTACCTTCTGTGCGGCTGTTTATCAAATCTGAGAGATGGCAAGTCGTCGGCTTCAGCCCCCATGCCACGAGTGCTGGGGTGTTCGACATAAATTTGAGCACTCTTGTTCCCGTTTTTGGGTCCATCTAGGGAGGCGCTCAACACAACGAACAAGGCAACCAGACTTATAATGCTTGAACACTCTCACTTAGCCATAGGATTCTATAATTTTAAATTTCGGCGAAGCCCCTAGTGTTCGGAAGGCCGAATTTGGGGCGCTATCCACGTCTGGGACGGACAAAGCCGGCTCTTCGCTCTAAGCAGCATAAGTCTTTAGGGACTCGCAAAAAACCTCTCGAACAGCGACCTGCTCTCGCCTCATCATGACGGTCAGTTTTAGCTTTCTCCACTGAGGCGCTCGCCCAGCTCAACTGGGGCGCAATCGCAGTGGTTCTCCCAGTGCTACCTTAGCCGATACAACGGAATATAAGGTACCAAAACATGGGAGCCGGGCAAACCCAACTATTGACCCAAGACATAATTCGAAGCCGATGCATATAATGCTATAAGTTTGGGGTGCCGCACTGGTGAAAGTGTTCGGACTTATCACACCATGATGCGGGAAACATAAGCCCCTGGTGTATTTAGCCGTACCAAAGTGTACGGATGCAACATGTCATAAATGAACATATGTATAAGAAAGAAATGCAATTGTAAGCAAAAAGGTGCTGCATTGTTTATTCAAGAGATACTGCTGTGAATGCAGAACAATACAAATGATGCGATAAGCAAGGGATGGGACTATTAAACATGTCCCCCTCCAGGGGAAGACTGCGGAATGGTGTATAAAACAGATTTAATGCTCGTAATGGAGACCACCTGGATATTCGTCGTAGCCCTTCTCCTTCCCTGGCTGTTGCATCGTGAGTTCGGCAGGTCTGCTGCCGGATAGGTCCTCTGATGAACGGAGTCCTGTGGGTAAAGATAAGAAGAAAAAAAAGAAAAAAAAGAACGACACACTTGAGAGCCCCTGGTGTGGTTAAGCCGCATTCTGGTCCTATCGTGGTCGTGCCCCTC
>NW_021234158.1:0-619 GCF_002162155.2 Triticum dicoccoides | reverse complement strand
CCCCCCCCCTTGATCACCAGATATCGCCTATTCTCCTCTATACTGCTTGCATTAGAGTAGTGTAGCATGTTACTGCTTTCGTTAATCCTATTCTGATGCATAGCCTGACATTGTCGCTACATCTGTTGATACCTTACCTGCAATCCTAAATGCTTAGTATAGGATGCTAGTTTATCATCATTGGCCCTACATTCTTGTCAGTCTGCCTTGCTATACTATCGGGCTGTGATCACTTGGGAGGTGATCACGGGTATATACTATACATACATACATACTATACATATGGTGACTAAAGTCGGGTCAGCTCATTGAGTACCCGCAAGTGATTCTGACGAGGGGGCTGAAAGGACAGGTGGTTCCATCCCGGTAGAGGTGGGCCTGGGTTCCCGACGGTCCCCGACGGTTACTTTGTGGCGGAGCGACAGGGCAGGTTGAGACCACCTAGGAGACAGGTGGGCCTGGCCCTGTTCGGCGTTCGCGGATACTTAACACGCTTAACGAGATCTTGGTATTTGATCTGAGTCGGCTACGAGCCTATACGCACTAACCATCTACGTGGGAGTAGTTATGGGTATCCCGACGTCGTGGTATCAGCCGAAGCACTTCAGACGTCAGCGAC
>NW_021234157.1:0-452 GCF_002162155.2 Triticum dicoccoides | reverse complement strand
TTTCTACCATGGTGTACAGAATTTTTATCAAATTGCCATGGTCTACCAAGTAATAAGGAACATGCTTGCATAGGTACCACATCACAATCAACATAATCAGCATATGTAGAGATACTAAAATGCACACGAACAGTACGTGTTACCTTAACCTTGCCGCTGTTGTTGAACCATTGGATGTAGTAAGGATGTGGATGTGGTCTTGTGGTGAGAGATAGCTTCTCCATCTCCATGCTAGCCAAGTTATTGCAGCTCCCTCCATCTATGATCACGCGAACAGAACGTTCCTTCACAACTCCCTTTGTATGGAACAAATTATGCCTCTGATTTTGCTCAGCTTGTGATAGAGGCGGAGGTGTCCCGTCTTTCGATGAGATGGTGGATATCGCTTTGGTGGAAGTCGACTTTGACGATCCGACTACAAACGTGCGAGGACGTCGCGCCTTAGCAATCGC
>NW_021234156.1:0-394 GCF_002162155.2 Triticum dicoccoides | reverse complement strand
ACAATACATATATCTATAATATTGAGTATGTATCTAAAAACATAGTAAAACTACACAAATATCCATTCATCTCATCTATCTATCTCACATTGTGCACTTAATTTTTTTCAGATTTATACTCTCTTTCATTTCATTCATCTATTAATATACATATATATATGCATTCATCTACAACATTACTACACAAAAAAAGGTAAAAAAATCTTACCTACGGATGAGGGGGCGACCACCGGAGCAGGGGGCGGCCGGTCGGGGCAGGGGACGACCACCGGAGCGGCAGGGGGCGGTCACCGGAGGGGCCGGCCGGTCGGACCAGCAGGGGGCCGGCCAGGCTAGGCCGTGGGCCGGCCGGGGCGGCGTCCACGCAGGGAGGGCCGGTGAGGTCGAGGAGGGA
>NW_021234155.1:0-1389 GCF_002162155.2 Triticum dicoccoides | reverse complement strand
CTTTATGACCTTTTCGTGTAAGGAAATTACGACCTTTCTGACGAAAATGGTCGCAATGGTTTAGGGCTTGGAGCCCCTCGAACAGCTTTTGACCAATTGGTCTGAAATGGTCATAGATCTATGACCAATTCTTCCAGGGTCACTGACATATTTCTTGTAGTGTAACTTAAGCCAGTTTTTGAACAAAGGTGATTTTTTCCACCACCTCCAAATCACCCAAATTTTCTTGTACATGGGGAACCACATGTGCCAAACATGGCTATCAAAGAAAATTTGGAAAAAGAATAGTTTGCAATGCCCCCTTGAGGTATAGACCGATGTTTTGACCAGTTAGTCTATAGGTCATTATAAATTCAAAAAAATTCAAAAAAAATTTAAAACGTTGGAAACCTAGCTTTGTTTGTGCAAGAGTTCATGTGTGCCAAAATAGAGGTGATTTGGAGGTGGTCGAAAAAATCACCGCATTCCGGAGGGGCCATTTGGTCTAACTTAAGCCAGTTTTTGAACAAAGGTGATTTTTTCCACCACCTCCATATCACCCAAATTTTTTTATACATGGTTACCCACATGTGGCAAACATGGCTATGAAAGAAAATTTGGAAGAAGAATATTTTACAATGCCCCCTTGAGGTATAGACAGATGTTTTGACCAGTCAGACTTTAGGTCATTATAAATTCAAAAAAATTCAAAAAAATATAAATCATTGGAAACCTAGCTTTGTTTGTGCAAGAGGTCATGTGTGCCAAAATAGAGGTGATTTGGAGGTGGTCGAAAAAATCACCGCATTCCGGAGGGGCCATTTGGTCCGGGAGTTCCGCCGTCGCAAGCCTCTGTAGCTACCAAAAACCAATCGGGGCCCAGTTCCGGCACCCTGTCAGAGGGGGATCCCATCACCGGTGGCCATCTTCATCATCCCGACGCTATCCATGATGAGGAGGGAGTAGTTCACCCTCGGGGCTGAGGGTATGTACCAGTAGCTATGTGTTTGATCTCCCTCTCTCGTGTTCTCTCTCGTGTTCCCTCTATGGCACGATCTTGATGTATCCCGAGCTTTGCTATTGTAGTTGGATCTTATGATGTTTCTCCCCCTCTACTCTCTTGTGATGAATTGAGTTTCCCCTTTGAAGTTATCTTATCGGATTGAGTCTTTTATGAGAACACTTGATGTATGTCTTTCCGTGATTATCTGTGGACTTAAGCCATATTTTGAACATAGGTGATTTTTTCCACCACCTCCAAATCACCCAAATTTTCTTGTACATGGTGACCCACATGTTCCAAACATGGCTATCAAATTTTTTTTGGAAAAAGAATATTTTACAATGCCTCCTTGAGGTATAGACCGATGTTTTGACCAGTCAGTCTAGAGGGCAGTATAAATTCAAAAA
>NW_021234154.1:0-842 GCF_002162155.2 Triticum dicoccoides | reverse complement strand
CTCCGTGTAGACCCGATGCGTCCGTTTCCCCCCTCCAGGTGCCGGCGGCGGCGCCGTTCGTGAGGGGGGGCACACCCGGACACGCGTGCCGGGCGTTTGCAACCACCACAACACTTCCAAACACATGAGAGGCTGCCTACGCAAGATTTTGCGGCATGCTAGCCCCGGGAGGCCGCCGGCCACAGCCGTAGACGCGCGAAGGGCAATCCGCGTAGAGGGGATTTTTCGGATACTTCTCCATCACCAAAATTTATGAAAAAATATTATCGTTCCTATAGCACATGTGCGCACGTCGTGCAAAAAAACTCATGATTTTATCGCGCTCCGAGTATTGAATAATATTCACGCCGCATCGTTACCGCAGAATGGCTACTACCGTGTCATCACCGTCCGTTAGGGGGGGCCACGCCCGGAGACGCGTGCCGCCTCTTCGGACATGCCACCACACCACCCCGCATGTATGAGGGCCCGGTGCGACGCTCCGGTGGCATTGCTACCCCCAGGGCCCCCGACCCGCCTAACCCTGTAGTGTTTGACCACGGGATCTAGCCCTTTGACTTTGCACGGACGGGATTTGACCAGTGGACCTCTCCACCCGGTTGTGTTAGGTCAGCCCATAGGAACACTTTGGAGCAACATCCGGGCCAGACCCACAGCAAGATCCCCTCCGTGTAGACCCGACGCGTCCGTTTCCCCCCTCCAGGTGCCGGCGGTGGCGCCGTCCGTGAGGGGGGCCAAACCCCGGAGACGCGTGCCGCCTCTTCAGACATGCCACCACACCACCCCGCATGTATGAGGGCCCGGTGCGATGCTCCGGTGGCATTGCTACCCCCAGGGCCCCC
>NW_021234153.1:0-962 GCF_002162155.2 Triticum dicoccoides | reverse complement strand
CTTGCCCTTTGACTTTCCACGAACAAGCTTTGAACAGTGGACCTCTCCACCCGGTTGTGTTAGGTCAGCTCAGATGGACACCTGGGAGCAACATCCGGGCCAAACCGACAGCTACATCCTCTCCGTGTAGACCCGATGCGTCCGTTTCCCCCCTCCAGATGCCGGCGGCGGCGCCGTTCGTGAGGGGGGGCACACCCGGACACGCGTGCCGGGCGTTTGCAACCACCACAACACTTCCAAACACATGAGAGGCTGCCTACGCAAGATTTTGCGGCATGCTAGCCCCGGGAGGCCGCCGGCCACAGCCGTAGACGCGCGAAGGGCAATCCGCGTAGAGGGGATTTTTCGGATACTTCTCCATCACCAAAATTTATGAAAAAATATTATCGTTCCTATAGCACATGTGCGCACATCGTGCAAAAAAACTCATGATTTTATCGCGCTCCGAGTATTGAATAATATTCACGCCGCATCGTTACCGCAGAATGGCTACAACCGTGTCATCGTCGTCCGTTAGGGGGGGCCACGCCCGGAGACGCGTGCCGCCTCTTCGGACATGCCACCACACCACCCCGCATGTATGAGGGCCCGGTGCGAAGCTCCGGTGGCATTGCTACCCCCAGGGCCCCCGACCCGCCTAACCCTGTAGTGTTTGACCACGGGATCTAGCCCTTTGACTTTGCACGGACGGGATTTGACCAGTGGACCTCTCCACCCGGTTGTGTTAGGTCAGCCCATAGGAACACTTTGGAGCAACATCCGGGCCAGACCCACAGCAAGATCCCCTCCGTGTAGACCCGACGCGTCCGTTTCCCCCCTCCAGGTGCCGGCGGTGGCGCCGTCCGTGAGGGGGGCCAAACCCCGGAGACGCGTGCCGCCTCTTCAGACATGCCACCACACCACCCCGCATGTATGAGGGCCCGGTGCGATGCTCCGGTGGCATTGCTACCCCCAGGGCCCCC
>NW_021234152.1:0-1100 GCF_002162155.2 Triticum dicoccoides | reverse complement strand
GATGACACGGTAGTAGACGTTTTGCGGTAACGATGCCGCGTCAATATTAATAAATACTCGGAGCGTGATAAAATCGTGAGTTTTTTTGCACGACGTGGGCACATGTGCTATAGGAACGATGGTATTTTTTCATATTTTTTGGTGATGGAGAAGTATCCGAAAAATTCCCTCTACGCGGATTGCCCTTCGCGCGTCTATGGCTGTGGCCGGCGGCCTCCGGGGGCTAGCATGCCGCCAAATCTTGCGTAGGCGGCCTCTCACAAGTCTGGAAGTGTTGTGGCGGTTGCAAACACCCGGCACGCGCGTCCGGGGTGTGCCCCCCCCTCACGGACGGCGCCGCCGCCGGCACCTGGAGGGGGGAAACGGACGCGTGGGGTCTACATGGAGGGGATCTTGCTGTGGGTCTGGCCCTGATGTTGCTCCAAAGTGTTCCTATGGGCTGACCAAACACAACCGGGTGGGGAGGTCTACTGGTCAAAGCCCGTCCGTGCAAAGTCAAAGGGCTAGATCCCATGGTCAAACGCTACATGGTTAGGCGGGACGAGGGCACTGGGGGCGTAGCAATGCCACCGGAGCGTCGCACCGGGCCCTCATGCATGCGCGGTGGTGTGGTGGCATGTCCGAAGAGGCGAGACGCGTCTCCGGTGCGTGGCCCCCCCTCACGGACGGCGATGACACGGTAGTAGACGTTCTGCGGTAACGATGCAGCGTCAATATTACTAAATACTCGGAGCGTGATAAAATCATGAGTTCTTTTGCACGACGTGGGAACATGTGCTATAGGAACGATGTCATCTTTTCATAATTTTTGGTGATGGAGAAGTATCCGAAAAATTCCCTCTACGCGGATTGCCCTTCATGCGTCTACGGCTGTGGCCGGCGGCCTCCGGGGGCTAGCATGCCGCCAAATCTTGCGTAGGCGGCCTCTCACAAGTCTGGAAGTGTTGTGGCGGTTGCAAACGCCCGGCACGCGTGTCCGGGGTGTGCCCCCCTCATGGACGGCGCTGCCGCCGGCATCTGGAGGGGGGAAACGGACGCGTGGGGTCTACATGGAGGGGATCTTGCTGTGGGTCTGGCCCGGATGTTGCTCCAAAGTGTTC
>NW_021234151.1:0-1225 GCF_002162155.2 Triticum dicoccoides | reverse complement strand
TATAATAGCCTCGGGACGAAATTTATGAAGTGGCATCTTGTATATTTCGTCCAAGGCTTCATGCACCCATTATGGTGGCTTCAAAGTCCTGAAATCATCACTTGTAACTCCGTTCTTGTTCCCCTTGCGCATGGCATCATCTCCATGCTTGTTCTTGCTCCAATGTTCATCCTTCTCCAAGCTAGGCCCTTCATTTGTAAGCAAAACAAATGTATCCAATTTAGGCAGCATCATATTCTCATGAACATTAGAATCATTACCAAGAAATGAAAGTACCTGATAATTTAATTGGCGTGCGCGAGCTCTAGTAATTGGTCCCGTATATGTAGCAGTAGGGGCTGTGGGTGTAACAATGGTATTGATGTCCTCATCATCCTCCCCTTCTTGAAATGAAGTCGTCCTCGACGGAAGCTCATCTTCCTTACCCAAATAAGGCTTCAAATCTGCAATGTTAAAAGTGGGACTAACCCCAAAATCTGCAGGCAGCTCAAGTTTATATGCATTATCATTTATTTTCTCTAACACCTTAAAGGGACCATCAGCCCGTGGCATGAGCTTTGATTTGCGCAAATCAGGAAATCTATCCTTACGCAAATGTAACCAAACAAGATCCCCAGGTGCAAACACAACATGTTTTCTACCCTTATCTCCAGCAAGTTTATATTTGGCATTCATACGCTCAATGTTTTCCTTAGTTAACTCATGCATTTTTAAAATCAATTCAGCACGTTGTTTAGCATCAAAATTAACCTTCTCCGAAGATGGAAGAGGCAACAAATCAATAGGTGCACGAGGTAGGAGACCATACACAACTTCAAAAGGGCACATCTTAGTAGTAGAATGCAATGAACGATTATAAGCAAATTCAATATGAGGCAAGCATTCCTCCCACATTTTCTTATTACTCTTCAAAACAGCCCTAAGCATAGTAGACAATGTTCTATTGACTACTTCAGTTTGGCCATCAGTTTGGGGGTGACAAGTAGTACTAAAAAGCAGTTTAGTCCCCAACTTAGCCCATAAACATCTCCAAAAGTGGCTAAGAAATTTAGTATCACGATCTGAAACAATAGTATTTGGCACACCATGCAAGCGAATAATTTCACGAAAGAACAAATCAGCAACATTAACAGCATCATCGCTTTTATGACATGGTATAAAGTGTGCCATTTTCGAGAATCTATCCACGACAACAAATATGCTATCCCTCCCCTTCTTTGTTCGA
>NW_021234150.1:0-946 GCF_002162155.2 Triticum dicoccoides | reverse complement strand
CAACTTAAACAATTCATTGCTCCTGACGGGGCGCCACAAATGGCCCCGTCAGTTTACCAGCGGCCCCTGGGCTGGTTGCCTCCATATCCACCTCTCCCTTCGCCCCCATGTCCAGTTCAATAGCCTCCTCTGTCCTCTTGACTTTGCCTTTTTTAGATTTTCCACCCTCCTCTTCCCTGTCTTGATCCACCACATGTGTATCCCCCTGGTGCTCCTCCTCATGATCAGCATCACTAAGGGCCTGACGCTTCCCAAGGACCGACTCAGCATCAGACATGACTGCATCGGATGGTCCATAGGAAACCACAAGTGAATCAGTGCCTCTCATACACGGTATCATATCTGGTGAATGCATCAAGTCCAGCGGTCCAAACATCTTTACTGGAGGTTTACATGCCAGTGGAATGGGCATAGGGATCCTTCCTGGCCCACGCCCAGCAGTTTTATGTTGCTTACGGCCGCCACGTTCATGCATATTACTCGACTCGGGAATCTCTCTATTAAGGCGCATATGCATGGCCCGAATCTGTCCAGCTAAGGCCGCATCCACAACCGGTTCACCCCTTCTCTCCTGATATTCAAAACCATCCCTAGCATCCACACGTTCAGGTATATGCTGCTCCATCTGCATGCTGCGTCTACTACTTCGACCCATTGGTGCACCTCCCAGTTTTGATGATCCCATGCCGCCTGAGGAAAAATCTAGGCCCCTTGCCGATGTAGGCTTTGCCCCTGCTGGAATGTTCGCTGGGCGGTGTTCAAATTTACGCAGAGGAGAGCACCTCAACCTGTCATCATACTCCCTCTTTGGCAACCCCAATCTTTTCTTCTCACACTCCGTGTCATCATGGCCAATGAAACCACACCAAAAACAGTAGTGCGGCACCCTCTCATACCTTAGTTCATACTTTTCTGGTTCGTGTGCACTTCCCTTGATTCCAATGGA
>NW_021234149.1:0-402 GCF_002162155.2 Triticum dicoccoides | reverse complement strand
CCAAGAGCTACCCTAGGCAAGGGCTGTTGGTCATGGTCTCATCAACGCGTTTTATTTTGAGAAGTCGTTTCGATGTGGATAGCTATGTATTCACAACAATCATTGTATTGCTCTGTTTATTGCTCTGTTTCAATGTGTGTACTCTGTTTTCCATTCTTATATATTCTGTTTCAATATGTGTATATACGCTTTCCATTCTGTATATCTGGATGATAACATCAAGATTCAAATTAGTATACAAAAACAGATAGAAAATGGAATTCATAATATATATATATATTAATTGTTCATTAAATAATCACAGAATATATATAATATCATTACATATACATGATGATAATTAACTACTAGGTACAATGCATAAAATTGAAAAAGATCAATATTAAAACTAATAATCCCTCC
>NW_021234148.1:0-907 GCF_002162155.2 Triticum dicoccoides | reverse complement strand
GGGGGGGGGTGCCCCCCACCCTCGTGGCCTCCTCGAAGCTCCTCTGACGTGAACTCCAAGTCTCCTGGATCATGTTCATTCCAAAAATCACGTTCCCGAAGGTTTCATTCCGTTTGGACTCCGTTTGATATTCCTTTTCTTCGAAACACTGAAATAGGCCAGAAAACAGCAGTATGGGCTGGGCCTCCGGTTAGTAGGTTAGTCCCAAAAGTTATATAAAAGTGTATACTAAAGCCCATAAACATCCAAAACAGGTAATATAATATCATGGAACAATCAAAAATTATATATATGTTGGAGACGTATCAGTATGCTGCCTGCAGAGACTGTAACCACTTCACAGGAATTTCAGTTAGCCTTCCGTGCATGACACATTCCTCAAGGTCTGATGGACCAGAAGAAGAAGGAGTTCCGCACACTCTCACAAGGCACAATGAATGTGGATGAATATCAGAGGAAATTCCTTGAATTATCCGGCTATGCTGTGGATGACGTCTGCACTGATGCTCGCAAGAAGGAGAAATTTCATGAAGGAAAGCATCCCGATATAAAGCTTGCACTTGTTGCTCATGATTGTGCAGACTTTGTGACACTTGTCAGCCAAGCTTTCCGAATTGAAACTTTTCTGACTGAGTACCAGGAGTCGCTCAAGCGTACTCGAGATGTTGGCTCATCCTCGAGCTAGCCTGCTTAGAAACGCCGAGTCTGGATCCCACACAATGTTCATCACCGACCTGCTCCAACACCAAGGCCGTCTTATGTTGCACCTCATCTGCCTCCGCCGCCAAGACAACCAACGATTCAGGGTGGACAGTCCAGTGTTGTGGCTCCTCCCCATAATGATGCTTTATGCCGCAAGTGTGGACAGCCAGGACACCTTGCTCTCAACTGTCGCCCAGGTCAGCCG
>NW_021234147.1:0-922 GCF_002162155.2 Triticum dicoccoides | reverse complement strand
GGCGGTTCTTTGGAACATCGCTACTGGGAATTAGTAGTAGCGCTTCTCATTACCCGCGCTACTACTATTATTTAGTATTTTATTTATTTTCTTTTTCATGTTGTATTCATACACCTTTACACAAGTTTTCATACAACAGGAATTTAGAGATTGTTTTTACATCATAATGAGTTATTACATCATGGGGTGAAAGAACCGTGGACTAGTTTCAAGTGGATGTCCATCCACTTGAAACCAATCCGCGGTTCTTTCACCCAATGATATAATAATATCATCATCATCATCATATCATTAACAACTTAGCATCATAATACATCATTGTCATATAACACCTCCTCAATATCATCGTTTTCATCATTGACATCACATAACACCTCCTCAAGATCATCATTATCAACCCTAACACATTACCACATAATAAACATATTGTACCTCATAGGACCTATTACATTCGATTAAGACCTACTACATTTTCTAAGGTAAAATAACAAAAAACAAGATAGCCCCTGACTCTCCATTATGGAGAATGGAGATTAGCCTGTCTCCCATTCTTGCCTTTCGCTGAATGTTACTTCCAAGTACATCCTTGCGAATGTCCATACATTTCTTCCATTCTCTGATGATCATGTGTTCACGGGTTTAGAAATCCGATATGCACAGGTGAGCTCCGTAGATTTACCTGGCAGTATGTTCAGAACTGAGAGTCGACCATGCAGAGACATCAGATGAGGCACACAATCCATCGGGAGTTTCTGTTGAAAAACATAATAATAACTTCGTAGTTAGCAATGATGTACTAGTTTTAGAAGTATGCAAAAAATGCACGGATGTCGTAATATTAAAAAATCTTACCAGGGTATCTCCAGAGAAGTTATCGTTGTTCAACACATGCACTAGTGGCACGTATTCACCATAATTTGGA
>NW_021234146.1:0-1308 GCF_002162155.2 Triticum dicoccoides | reverse complement strand
TCAATATGTCATCAAAGTAAACTACCACAAATCGTCCAATGAAAGCACGTAAAACTTCGTTCATTAATCTCATGAAAGTACTAGGTGCATTAGTTAACCCAAAAGGCATGACTAACCACTCATATAATCCAAACTTAGTTTTAAATGCTGTTTTCCATTCATCTCCCAATTTCATACGAATTTGATGGTAGCCACTACGCAAATCAACTTTGGAGAATATTGTAGAGCCACTCAATTCATCAAGCATATCATCTAGCCTAGGAATAGGATGACGATAACGAATAGTAATATTATTAATGCCTCTACAATCAACACACATACGTGATGTACCATCCTTTTTCGGCACTAGAATAATAGGAACAACACAAGGACTAAGGGATTCGCGTATATAACCTTTGTCGAGAAGCTCTTGTACTTGACGCATAATCTCCTTCGTCTCCTCTGGATTGGTACGGTATGGTGCACGGTTTGGCAGTGAAGCACCGGGAAATAAGTCAATCTGATGCTCAATCCCTCGAATAGGCGGTAATCCCGGTGGCACGTCTTGTGGAAAAACATCAGCGAACTCCTGCAAAATGTTAGTGACAGCAGGAGGCAAAGAGGAAGGCACATCCTCGAATGAAAATAATGCCTCTTTGCACACAAAAGCATAGCAAACAGATTTGCTGAAATCTAGCTCATCAATATCAGATTTGGTGGCAAATAAACATGCACTTTTCAATTTAATTTCAGAAGCAACACTAGATGGTTTATTATTAGGCTTCATTTGTTGCTCAAATTCTTTTGCCACAATCTGATTTTCACTCTTATTCTTCTCCTGTTGTGCTTTATTAGCTCTATTAAAATCATCTTTCAAAATGGAATCAGGAGTCATAGGAAGCAAAGTAATATTTTTATCCTTATGAACAAGAGTATAGTGATTGTTTCTACCATGGTGTACAGAATTTTTATCAAATTGCCATGGTCTACCAAGTAATAAGGAACATGCTTGCATAGGTACCACATCACAATCAACATAATCAGCATATGTAGAGATACTAAAATGCACACGAACAGTACGTGTTACCTTAACCTTGCCGCTGTTGTTGAACCATTGGATGTAGTAAGGATGTGGATGTGGTCTTGTGGTGAGAGAAAGCTTCTCCACCATCTCCATGCTAGCCAAGTTGTTGCAGCTCCCTCCGTCTATTATGACGTGCACAGAACGTTCCTTCACAACTCCCTTGGTATGGAACAAATTGTGCCTCTGATTTTGCTCAGCTTGTGTGACCTGCACACTCAAAACACGTTGAGCAACTAAACATTCAT
>NW_021234145.1:0-775 GCF_002162155.2 Triticum dicoccoides | reverse complement strand
TCCCGTAAGCTTGCCCATGATTTTTTCCAGGGTAAAAGCTCTGATATAGCAGAAGATGGACACCGGAGGCCCACCAGGGGGCCCAGGAGATAGGGGCGCGCCCTATAGGGGGGGCGCGCCCTCCTCTCTCCTGGACAGGGTGTGGCCCCCCTGGTGTATTTCTTTTGCTCAAAAATTCTTATTAAATCCAAAAAGATGTTTTGTGGAGTTTGAGGACTTTTGGAGTTGTGCAAAATAGGTTTCCAACATTTGCTCCTTTTCTAGCCAGAATTCCAGCTGCCGGCATTCCCCCTCTTCATGGTAAACCTTGTAAAATAAGAGAGAATAGCCATAAGTATTGAGATATAATGTGTAATAACAGCCCAGAATTCAATAAATATCGATATAAAAGCATGATGCAAAATGGATGTATCAACTCCCCCAAGCTTAGACCTCGCTTGTCCTCAAGCGGAAGCCGAAATCGAAAAATATGTCTCAAGTAACAAAATACGGACATGAGGGCATCATGATCATTCTTATAACAGCAACATATATAGATTTTATCATATGATTTCTTATGCTCAAGTAACAATCAATTCACAATGTCAAGTATGGTTCAAAAACTTCATTGGGAACTAATAAACTATAATCTCAGTCACTGAAGCAATTGCAATTTATCGTAACATCACAAAGATTCAACAATAGAGCTTTTCAGCAAGCTCACATACTCAACTATCTCGCAGTCTTCTACAATTGCTAACACTCACGCGGTACTTGTGGTTATGGAGTTTCAGCC
>NW_021234144.1:0-394 GCF_002162155.2 Triticum dicoccoides | reverse complement strand
TAAACAATTAGGTAAATGACTAAAAAATAGTAAATGATGTCAGAACATGTTGGAAATTGATGACGTCGCTTTGAATGTTGCATACTGAACACACAAGAAGTCTGGAGTTCAAATAAGTTTAAAAAACATTGAAGTGCCCATGTAACAGATGAGTTCTCGTCCGAAACCCTGATACTCCGAAAGAGATTGTGCAGTTTGTACATGAAGTGCGTCCATTTTTTGCTGTGACCCTCTCTACTCTTTCGCACATGCTATGCGGGTGAATTGATGATACCATGCCAAGTTTGAACATTTTCACAGTTCATTTTGTAGTGATTTTCAATTTCACGGTCATTTAGCTCTCTAAACAATTAGGTAAATGACTGAAAAATAGTAAATGATGTCAGAACATGTT
>NW_021234143.1:0-1240 GCF_002162155.2 Triticum dicoccoides | reverse complement strand
CGAGATTCAAGACGTGAGGTAAGAAGGCAGAGGGATACAAGCTAACACGATCTTCACGATCCAGATGTCTTTCTCGAGGATGTTGATTCACTGCATCACCTTGATCTCGACGTCTTGCTTGAGAACTACATCCAACATGACAACGAGTAGAAAGGGAAAACTCTAGTAGGATCGATCTTCTCGAAGATCAAACAACTTAGGATCAGCTCACGGGGTGAGTCATAAAAACATCTCTCAAGCTGAGATACAAAGCACACATCTAGAGGAATGGAGTGGAACAGATGATGAGGGTTCACTAGGTAGACAACAATTCCACACCTAAGAGGGTGGTGAACGGTTGTCAACGTAGCGAGAGTTTGAGTTGCCATGATACCACAACGAGACATCTTAGAGGAAGGCAATTCGTAGATATATCCCCTTAAGTGGCAAAAAGAATTACCTTTGATTCAGAGATCATTGAAATTCTTTATACCAGCCTAAGGCAATTCACAATCGATCATTTGAAGGAGTCCGAAAGAATGACATTCTCGGGCCAGAATGGATGATGTGGATTACCTTGTTGAAGACAACACAAGGGATGATTTTTCTTATCATCGGAAATGGATGGGACCCAAGATAGGATGGCACAATGACGGTGCAAGCTGGGAACAAAACACAAATGCTGTGAATGATTCTAGTAACTGGGGAGAAACATCGGAGACAGCGGAGACTTTCTTAATAAGTGCATTAATGTAGTAATTGTATTTATAATTTGCATAGCAATATCTAAGTATAGCAAGATTTTCTGGTCTATAAACATCATCATCTAAAGCTTCATACTTTTCAAACAAAGCTTCAATTTCATAAGCAGCCTTAAAAGCAACAAATTCTTCTATTTGTTCCACATCATAGTAATCATATATACCATTAGCATAAGAAGCTAAGGTTTCATTATCATTAAATTCGCATGAAAAGGGAAGGTGTGGAGCCTCCATCCTAGAGCAACAAGTAACATCATATCTCAAGCATAGATCCCAGGCATACCAACGCAACATAATAAATTGATCCCATAATAGTTTCCCTTTTTGTGTCGAGCGATAATCCCTAAAGTATTCACGTTGATCCAACGTGTCTCCCATTATAAAGTTGAATGGGGTTTTCTTAGGATTATCAAAGTAGTACAAAATATTTTTCTCATGATGAGAATCGAGGGTTTTAGGAGTTACCCCATCCTCATGAGTAGCAAGTACAACTAATTTTT
>NW_021234142.1:0-825 GCF_002162155.2 Triticum dicoccoides | reverse complement strand
TCATTTTGGGGCTATGCTTTAGAGACTGCCGCATTCACTTTAAATAGGGCTCCATCGAAATCCGTTGAGACGACACCGTATGAATTATGGTTTGGGAAGAAACCTAAGCTGTCGTTTCTAAAAGTTTGGGGATGTGATGCTTATGTCAAGAAACTTCAACCTGAAAAGCTCGAACCCAAGTCGGAAAAATGCGTATTCATAGGATACCCTAAAGAAACTGTTGGGTATACCTTCTACCTCAGATCCGAAGGCAAGATCTTTGTTGCCAAGAATGGGTCCTTTCTAGAGAAAGAGTTTCTCTCGAAAGAAATAAGTGGGAGGAAGGTAGAACTTGATGAAGTATTACCTCTTGAACCGGTAAGTGGCGCAGCTCAAGAAAATGTTCCTGAGGTGCTGGCACCGACTAGAGAGGAAGTTGTTGATGATGATCATGAAACTTCAGATCAAGTTGCTACTGAACTTCGTAGGTCCACAAGGACACGTTCCGCACCAGAGTGGTACGGCAACCTGTCTTGGAAATCATGTTGTTAGACAATGGTGAACCTTCGAACTATGAAGAAGCGATGGCGGGCCCGGATTCCGACAAATGGCTGGAAGCCATGAAATCCGAGATAGGATCCATGTATGAAAACGAAGTATGGACTTTGACTGACTTGCCCGTTGATCGGCGAGCCATAGAAAATAAATGGATCTTTAAGAAGAAGACAGACGTGGATGGTAATGTGACCATCTATAAAGCTCGGCTTGTCGCTAAGGGTTATCGACAAGTTCAAGGGGTTGACTATGATGAGACTTTCTCACCCGTAGCGAAGCTGAAGTCCGTTC
>NW_021234141.1:0-930 GCF_002162155.2 Triticum dicoccoides | reverse complement strand
GTTAGTCCTCTGATGGTGTGCCGTGTTCTGTTCAATACGCTCCAACAAACGGTTGGTCTCCCGCTTGTTTCTTTCGGCTTCCATCATAACCTCGGCTAGGGAAGGAGGATGAGGCAGATTTGCATTCCTGACTTCACTGCCTTCGGCCTGCTCTTGAGGAGCAGGGTTAGTGCGCGTGTTGACCATCCTAGGTAAACAAGACAATGATTTAGTCAGAATGATAAAATTCCGACATAGGATACAGAATGTAAGGAATAACTCGAAATGCAAGATGATCATCCGTATGACATGGTAGATACAGCAACTGCTTCTTTATTCCATCGTCATACACACCATACAGGGTTTAGTACAAGACCAAACAAAGTACTATTACGGTGAAAAGAGGATTACATCTCATCGGAGGCATTCCAAGCTCCTATACATTATTTTTCTACACCTCCGGAAGCGGTACAAACTAGGTCATATCCCACGAGTCACGCAGGACGATAGACGACACAGCTAGTACAACTAGTGATACTACCACTAACTCAGACCGATCCGTAGTAGTCCTCGTAGAAATTACCTCCATAGCCTGGAAGCTCAACATGATCATCCGGAAACAGACGATCTCGCGGAGCTTGTGGACCATAGGGGCTAGGATGAGGTCTTGGACCAACAGACGGTGGCCTGCGGGGACCGCGAGGTGGGGTGATGCCTCCTACATCACGCCAACCCATCACGTCTGGCAGAGCAGATCTCACAGGATAGAGATCGCGCATATCCGAATATCCAGCTTGCACCGCCGGTGCAAACCGAGTCAATGTGGCCCAATGGTCAGCACGGGTATTGAAGAGCTCTAACCTCAAGGCCCGATTTTCACGGTCCTTATCCTCGAGCATCTCAGCAGTGGTGCGAGTCCGTGAATCCTCCTGGGTGGGGTCAGCATAGATA
>NW_021234140.1:0-691 GCF_002162155.2 Triticum dicoccoides | reverse complement strand
CAACAATAAGTATTTTGTTGTAAGTACAAACAAAATAAAATAAATAAAGCAAGAAAGAAAACAAAAAAATAAAAAAAGTGTTTTCAAATTTGAAAACTAATGGCACTAACAGAAAGTTTATAATTTTTCTAAAACTAAAAGAAAAAAGAATTAAAAAATAAACCAAAAAACAAAACAAAATAAATAATGCAGAAAACAAAACAAATAAACTGGAAAATAATTAAAAATAGCAACAATAAGTATTTTGTTGTAAATAGAAACAAAATAAAATAAATAAAGGAAGAAAGAAAACAAAAAAAATGCCTCCTACTGGGCCCCCACGGCCTGAATACAACTAGAAACCCAACCATGGGCCAGGATTCAGGCCCGCAGTAGGCCCAGAAGGCCCATCAGGCAAAGCAGTAGCAAATAGGCCAGCAAGCCTACGGTGGAGAGGAGCTCGAGAGGGGTGCGGTAGTGGGGCTTATAAACCACTGCGCGCCCCCCTCAACTAGCGAGGTGGGACTAAACTTTGGCCCTGACGCTGGCAGCACAGGGTCCTTTGGTACCGGTTCGTGGCACCAACCGGTACCAATGCCCACCCTTTAGTCCCGGTTGGTGCCACCAACCGGGACCAAAGGTCACCGCTTCCCGCCCTTTGGGCTGCTGAAAAGAGGCCCATTGGTCCCGGTTGGTGGCACCAACCGGGACT
>NW_021234139.1:0-809 GCF_002162155.2 Triticum dicoccoides | reverse complement strand
GTATGATCATACTATCTTCTACCAATTTAGGCCTACTGCTTTAGTGAGTTTCAGCCGCTAGTAGTCACGGGCTATTATGTTTTGCAAAGTTATCACTTCCGCTTGCCCCACAAAGTTCCGAAACTTATCAAAGTATTCTACACCTTGATTTTTCCTCTGAAAGTTCTAGGCTAATTCCACATAGGCAAGTCACAAAGTTGGCACTCGTCTGAGAATTTCATTAACGTATTGAATACATAACCAAGGTAGGGAACAACCTTCTTTGGCAAAACACATCATATCAGAGGTCTGGTGCGTTCGTTTCTATTATCTTCACCATATGAACTAGTAAGTTAAAACTATGTAGTTCCTTGCTTATGAAATATGACGCGGCTATACTAATAAGATGAATATGGCCAGCTTATGGATTTTCACTTTGCAGTTCAGTTGTATGCCATTATTTTTAGTGAAATTCTTGATTTTCCAAATATACCACATATGTTGGACTATTCATATGGTA
The DNA here is from genome assembly GCF_002162155.2 of Triticum dicoccoides. NCBI lineage: Eukaryota > Viridiplantae > Streptophyta > Magnoliopsida > Poales > Poaceae > Triticum > Triticum dicoccoides. The sequence continues at coordinate 310 of NW_021234139.1, read as the reverse complement.
ATAAGAGTTGTCTCTTGGATGGCAAGCTCTACGATCACATAGGTTTGAAGCTAAACAAAGACGAATATGAGCGTTAAGCCAATACCCTATGAGAAGGTAAGTCGTTCAATAGTTCCAATGTTGTTTGTCTTCTTTTCACTTTAATGATGGTTTTCATTTTGTTTTAGGGAGCCAATTTCCATAATTTGACGAGCGTAAGGTCGGTCACGACAATGTTGTGTATATGGATCCTAAAGTCAAGCCGGTCTATTTTAAGTCTGGCAAACATTTGGAGTGCATTGTCCTACTTCGTACATTCTTCCATCATCTT
>NW_021234138.1:0-923 GCF_002162155.2 Triticum dicoccoides | reverse complement strand
TTTGTCGAGAAGCTCTTGTACTTGACGCATAATCTCCTTCGTCTCCTCTGGATTGGTACGGTATGGTGCACGGTTTGGCAGTGAAGCACCGGGAATTAAGTCAATCTGATGCTCAATCCCTCGAATAGGCGGTAATCCCGGTGGCACGTCTTGTGGAAAAACGTCAGCGAACTCCTGCAAAATGTTAGTGACAGCAGGAGGCAAAGAGGAAGGCACGTCCTCGAATGAAAATAATGCCTCTTTGCACACAAAAGCATAGCAAACAGATTTGCTGAAATCTAGCTCATCAATATCAGATTTGGTGGCAAATAAACATGCACTTTTCAATTTAATTTCAGAAGCAACACTAGATGATTTATTATTAGGCTTCATTTGTTGCTCAAATTCTTTTGCCACAATCTGATTTTCACTCTTATTCTTCTCCTGTTGTGCTTTATTAGCTCTATTAATATCATCTTTCAAAATGGAATCAGGAGTCATAGGAAGCAAAGTAATATTTTTATCCTTATGAACAAGAGTATAGTGATTGTTTCTACCATGGTGTACAGAATTTTTATCAAATTGCCATGGTCTACCAAGTAATAAGGAACATGCTTGCATAGGTACCACATCACAATCAACATAATCAGCATATGTAGAGACACTAAAATGCACACGAACAGTACGTGTTACCTTAACCTTGCCGCTGTTGTTGAACCATTGGATGTAGTAAGGATGTGGATGTGGTCTTGTGGTGAGAGAAAGCTTCTCCACCATCTCCATGCTAGCCAAGTTGTTGCAGCTCCCTCCGTCTATTATGACGCGCACAGAACGTTCCTTCACAACTCCCTTGGTATGGAATAAATTGTGCCTCTGATTTTGCTCAGCTTGTGTGACCTGCACACTCAAAACACGTTGAGCAACTAAACATTCATACCTGTCAG
>NW_021234137.1:0-408 GCF_002162155.2 Triticum dicoccoides | reverse complement strand
GCTGTGATGCGACACATTTGAGCGTGTAAATAGCCTAGGGCCACATGGGGTGTTAAATATGGTTAAGTTGGTCGTCAACCAAGCCCGCCCGTTTATGTTAGGACATGAGGGTCCAACTTAATTGTTCCTCAAAATAGCTGACCGTGCCCTGCCGCCCGACCGTGTCGGGCCCGCCAGTCTGCCCCCCCCCCCTTCGTCTTTGGTGGCGGCGGATCTTGCATTCTCGATGGCGGCGGCGGAGCCCTCGTTCTCAACGGCGGCGGAGCTTTCGTCCTTAGAAAATGGTAAGTGAATTCGAACCCTAGTCTCCCTCCCGTTCCTCTCTCGGGCCCGTAGATCTCAACTCGTTTCCTCTATTTTCGCTTATTGAATCGATAGGTTGTGAGGGGAGCCCGTGGGCATACCGAG
>NW_021234136.1:0-398 GCF_002162155.2 Triticum dicoccoides | reverse complement strand
AATCGAGACTGGGATTTGTCACTCCGTGTAAACGGAGAGGTATCTCTGGGCCCACTCGGTTGGACATCATCATAATGTGCACAATGTGACCAAGGGGTTGATCACGGGATGATGTGTTACGAAACGAGTAAAGAGACTTGCCGGTAACGAGATTGAACAAGGTATCGGTATACCGACGATCGAATCTCGGGCAAGTACAATACCGTTAGACAAAGGGAATTGTATACGGGATAGATTGAGTCCTTGACATCGTGGTTGATTCGATGAGATCATCGTGGAACATGTGGGAGCCAACATGGGTATCCAGATCCCGCTGTTGGTTATTGACCGGAGAACGTCTCGGTCATGTCCGTATGGTTCCCGAACCCGTGGGGTCTACACACTTAAGGTTCGATGAC
>NW_021234135.1:0-869 GCF_002162155.2 Triticum dicoccoides | reverse complement strand
TACCCTAACGAAGAACCGTATCAGTGCATCGAACCATCAGGCAAGCAACCAACCATTTGATCATATCGATACAATCCCATGTTCTCGCTCCTGCTCTCTTTTACTGCATTAAGACAACGCGTTTCAAACTGCTGTGTGCTACGGTAGTTGAACCCATTTCCTCTGCATGACCTGTCATTGCCACAGTAACTAGATGAAACCCACTAGCATGTGTAGGAGTTGATTGAGCCATATGTATGTGTTGTTCCTACCTTGCTATGCCTGCTATGCTTAGAGTCGTGTCAGGTCTGGTTCATCTGGGTGATGGGCTAGAGTGAAATGTTTATGTCGGTAATGAGAGTGGTGTGTGAACACGATTTGGTAAAGGTATCGATGAGAGGCCATGTAGGAGTACATGGTGGGTTGTTTCATTGAAGCCGACCCTAAGCACTGAGATCTGTATGTGTGATTTAAGAATCAGCTACTACCATGCATTGGGCCCAAAACCAATGGACCCTCTCGGCTTCTTATTCACCCTAGTTCTCCGTCCAGGAGTTGCAAGTAGTTTCTGGTGTTTGTAGCCTACTGGAGGCCGTGGACAGCGCTGACCGTAGGGGTGGGCTGTGATGCGGTAGGTACGTGGCACGGTGTACCGAATACCCGTTAGGTATCTCGGGAACCCTGTTCACATCGTTCGGGGCCGTATGGGAAACCTCGGCCGGACTCCCTGCGGATGGAACCTGGATAGGCGATAAACCTGGACTGGAGGCTTAGGTGGTTAGGTAGGTCGTGGCCGACACCCACGTTGGGCTTCCGCTTGAAGGTTGCCGAGTACATGTCGTGTAAACGACGGTAAGTGGTGAGAGCGTGTATGAAGAAGTACACCCCTG
>NW_021234134.1:0-1708 GCF_002162155.2 Triticum dicoccoides | reverse complement strand
CCGCCTAGACGCACAGTTCGGGACCCCCTACCCGAGATCCGCCGGTTTTGACACCGACATTGGTGCTTTCATTGAGAGTTCCTCTGTGTCGTCACCGATAGGTTTGATGGCATCTTCAACCAACAACGCTGTCCAGGGTGAGACTTTTCTCCCCGGACAGATCTTCGTATTCGGCGGCTTCGCACTGCGGGCCAATTCACTTGGCCATCTGGAGCAGATCGAAAGCTATGCCCCTGGCCGTCAGGTCAGATTTGGAAGCTTAAACTTCACGGCCGATGTCCGCGGAGACTTGATCTTCGACGAACTCGAGCCACAGCCAAGCGCGCCGCACTGTGACGACGGGCATGATCTAGCTCTGCCACTGAACAGTGCCCTGGTGGCCATACCCGGATCCGCTCCGGCCATTAGCCCGGAGCCGATCACCCATATCGAGGGCCGGCGGATAGACGCCGCCCTGGGGGCTTCAACATCCACGGCGATGGAGCCGAACACTGATCTTGTCCCCTGCGAGACTTGTGATTCCGAGCCACCGGACTCCTCGCCGGACTCCGAACCTCCCGCGCCCCCGCCAATCGATCCGGATTGGGCGCCGGTTATGGAATTCACCGCCACGGACATCTCTCAATACTCGCCTTTTGGCGATATCCTGAATTCACTAAAGCATCTCTCGTTATCAGGAGAGTCCTGGCCGGACTATGGCCAGGATGGTTGGGGTACGGACGACGAAGAAATTCAGAGCCCACCCACCACCCACTTTGTAGCCACTGTCGATGATCTAACCGGCATGCTAGACTACGACTCCGACGACATCGATGCTATGGACGACGATGCCGGAGACGAACAGGAACCAGCGCCTACAGGGCACTGGAAGACCACCTCGTCATACGACATATATATGGTGGACACCCCAAAAGAGAGCGACAACGAGGACCAACGGGCCGCGGCAGAAGATGACCCCGCCGATAAACGACCAAAACGACGGCGCAGACGCCGCCCTAAGTCCCGCCTCGACGACAGCAACACTCCCAAGGAGCCCGCGATACGGCAGGGCTCACAATTGGACGACGAACATGCAAATAAGCAACCGTCCGAACATGACGAGTCAGATAATCAATCCAAGCCCGGCGAGAACAGTCCGGACGACCTTATGTCGGACACGTCGCTGGAGAGTAAGAACCTTCGGAAAAGACTCGTCAGTACTGGAAGAAGCCTGAAGAAGGAAAAACGGAGGCTCAAAACAGCGGAAGACACACTCATAATGAGATGGAGCAAAGTGCTCAAAACCGCAGATAAGTATGGCAATGGCCATCAATCAAAGAGCTACCCGAAGCGCAAGCTGCTACCGGAATTCGACGAGGAGGCCATAGAGCCTCCACCGTCCAAAAATAAAGGGGCCGCCTGGTTGGATAGACGGCCAGATGACAGGCCAAATTTTGACAGCGGCGCCACATATAAATCAACCAACGAACTTGGAAGGATAGATGGCCCAGCCAGGTCCATCTACGGGCCAAAGGAGAAGGCCCCAAGAAGCAAGGCAACACGTCAAGTGTCTGATGATAGCGGCACACATAAATACAGGGGCGCCGCACACCCACTATGTTTCACCGACGAGGTGCTGGACCATGAATTCCCAGCAGGATTTAAACCCATCAACATAGAGGCCTACGATGGAACAACAGACCCTGGAGTCTGGATAGAAGATTATATA
>NW_021234133.1:0-1313 GCF_002162155.2 Triticum dicoccoides | reverse complement strand
TCAAGTTCTACTTTCCTCCCACTCACTTCTTTCGAGAGAAACTCCTTCTCTAGAAATGATCCATTCTTAGCAACGAATGTTTTGCCTTCGGATCTGTGATAGAAGGTGTACCCAACAGTTTCCTTTGGGTATCCTATGAAGACACATTTCTCTGATTTGGGTTCGAGCTTATCAGGTTGAAGCTTTTTCACATAAGCATCGCAGCCCCAAACTTTAAGAAACGACAACTTTGGTTTCTTGCCAAACCACAGTTCATAAGGCGTCGTCTCAACGGATTTTGATGGTGCCCTATTTAACGTGAATGCGGCCGTCTCTAAAGCATATCCCCAAAATGATAGCGGTAAATCAGTAAGAGACATCATAGATCGCACCATATCTAGTAAAGTACGATTACGACGTTCGGACACACCATTACGCTGTGGTGTTCCGGGTGGCGTGAGTTGCGAAACTATTCCACAGTTTTTCAAATGTACACCAAACTCGTAACTCAAATATTCTCCTCCACGACCAGATCGTAGAAACTTTATTTTCTTGTTACGATGATTTTCAACTTCACTCTGAAATTCTTTGAACTTTTCAAATGTTTCAGACTTATGTTTCATTAAGTAAATATACCCATATCTGCTTAAATCATCTGTGAAGGTGAGAAAATAACGATATCCGCCACGAGCCTCAATATTCATCGGGCCACATACATCGGTATGTATGATTTCCAACAAATCTGTTGCTCTCTCCATAGTACCGGAGAACGGTGTTTTAGTCATCTTGCCCAAGAGGCACGGTTCGCAAGTACCAAGTGATTCATAATCAAGTGGTTCCAAAAGTCCATCGGTATGGAGTTTCTTCATGCGCTTTTTACCGATATGACCTAAACGACAGTGCCACAAATAAGTTGCACTTTCATTATCAACTCTGCATCTTTTGGCTTCAACATTATGAATATGTGTATTACTACTATCGAGATTCAATAAAAATAGACCACTCTTCAAGGGTGCATGACCATAAAAGATATTACTCATATAAATAGAACAACCATTATTCTCTGATTTAAATGAATAACCGTCTCGCATTAAACAAGATCCAGATATAATGTTCATGCTCAACGCTGGCACCAAATAACAATTACTTAGGTCTAATATTAATCCCGAAGGTAGATGTAGAGGTAGCGTGCCGACTGCGATCACATCGACTTTGGAACCGTTTCCCACGCGCATCGTCACCTCGTCCTTTGCCAGTGCCCGCTTATTCTGTAGTCCCTGTTTCGAGTTGCAAATATTAGCAACAGAACCAGTATCAAATACCCAGGTGCTACT
>NW_021234132.1:0-3100 GCF_002162155.2 Triticum dicoccoides | reverse complement strand
GGGGGGGGGGGGTGTTGGACCCGAAGACAGGCCTGTTTTCGAAGAAGGCATGTCTGAAAGGAGTCGATGTTAAGTTAGTTCAAGCAATACAAGAAGCTCGAGAGGGGGTGTTCACGCTCAATAGAGGGAACGACGAGCTTACGCGCGCCCTGGAATATCCTGAACACCCGGGAAGAACACGGGGCAAGGGCATTATTCCGTGGTATGAGGGCTTTTCTGACTGGAACGCCGACTACAGAAGACGTGCGAGAAGGAAGATGGAGGAGGAGAAGAAGACGAAGCTGGAGGACGAGCAGAGCAAGCAGGAAGCACAACGCCTTCAAGGCCTAGAATCACCGCACGCGGACTTGGCACTCAAATTGCAGCGGCAGCAGTAGCAGATCGACTCGCTTAGCCAGGAAAGGGTGTCTCAGCAGCGGCAGCAGCTAGCGGATGATCCAGCATTGGATAGCTCCATCCCATCCATGCTGAGAAGCAGCGTGGGTTCCGCCCCGGGCGACACACTGCTGGATAGATACCCTGTGGATGACATCACGGAGAACACTAACTCTGAGCTACACTTCAACATAAATAACATATCCGTGAAGGCGGCGGACGTCGTTGCTTATACAAACCCCCCTGGAGCAACCTACCAGTGCATAACGATTCCAGCCGGCTATGCTCGTGTCATGGTTGATGAGGTGGTGGACCAATATTCGGGGCTAGCACTTGACATTCCTGGAGGTGACGAGGGGCACACACTATCAAAGTCCATACATCATATCATCCTATGGAGAAAGGATTGCATAATCTTTCGATGGCCACCGACACCGCGTCAGCTAGAGCTTGACATCCCAGGAGGTGACAAGGAGCAGACGACTCCCGCTCCTCCTAGTCCGGGACAACTTCAGGCCACTCCTCCTGCTTCAACTCTGCCAATGCATGAGGCCACTACTCCTGCTTCAACTCAGCCAATGCATGAGGCCACTCCTCCTGCTTCAACTCAGCCAAGTCCTACACCGCGTCAGCCATCTCCGTTGCCTCAGCAATCGCGGAAGAGAGCTTTCAATATGGTCCAAGCCTTGCGCCTCTTCCGCAGAGGCCTTACAACACGACCAAGGAGCAAAACGAAGCCATAGTGAAGGCCCAAGTGGACGCCCATTTTGGACCGAAACTGCCACCGCCGCCAAGGGAGAAAGTGCCCGAGGAGAAAATTGACAACTTTATTCGTATGGCTAGGCCACCAACTCCCAAGCCTGTTGACTCAGACTATGAGCGCCAAATCAGGAAGGCACATCGAGCACGACTAAAGGAGTCGAGCTTGAGATCGAGCCAAGCAGCTGGCCAAAAATGCGGGAAAATCGTTCCCCAGCTAGGAGAACAGGCGGCTCAATCGACCCCCCCCCCCGCTTGTTGTACCAACACATGAGAGTACCACTGCCGGTCAGCTGGTAATAACCGACGAGCATAGAAGGCAGGCTGAAATGCTCGATATCACTGTTGGACAACTCCTCGAGATTGAGCCCATGCCTCTGCTTAGAAAGGAGGACATAAAACCGAAATATGTCCGCATCCAACCTCTGGTCAAGCCTGAGGAGGTCAAGAACCTCCCAACGAGAATGTATGCATTGCATGATTGGTAAATGAAAATTACCAAGAGTACCAATCGAGAGTCCCTCATGGTAAAAGTCAAGGAAGAGTATTACTTCCATAAGCTAGCTCTGTCATGCGAGTATTCAGAACTATTTCAGTTATTCAATCAAGACGCACTCGACAAATCTCTTGTCAGTTGCTATTGTCTGTAAGTGATTCCTTTCTGTAATTCAAGTCTCAAGCTAGCTGTAGTGCTCATTGATCGATCACTAATTACCTGTAATTATCCTTACTATATTCTTTTTTGTGATATTATGCAGGATGAAGATGTATGAAATCAAAAAAGCTGGACGCTATGGCATTGGGTTCATTGACCCAAATACCATTAATGAAGAAACATGGACATATCCATGGTATAAAGCAGAAGTAGAGAAAACATGCTAGAGTTCTTGAAGCGCCTCCATACCAATGAACATATACTACTTCCTTACAACTTCCTGTGAGTCATAATTTCTTGAACTACAAATTCTATTTTTACTTACTAGCTAGCTAGATGTTAATAATTATTACTACCAATGATGAGTGTTATGCACATACCCGCTTAATTAAGACATGCAAACGTGTGTGTACATGCAGTTACCATTGGATCTTGTTAATCATGAATTTGATGAAGGAACAGTTGAAGTGCTCGACTAACTACTTAAAAAACACACCTACTCACCCGTGAAGGGGATAGTCGACAGGTAATTTCAATTATTATTAACTATATGTCGGCCTCTTTATTTCATCATTTCCTGATATCAACTATTTAATAACTCGTTTATTCATTTTCTTTGCCGACGGGCAGGGCTTGGGCAAAGTTCATTATTCGCAAGAGCTTCCAGGTGAATGGAAAGAAAAGTTGTATTGGTTTCGACCTGTATAATTAATTAAGTAGTACTAGCTAGCTACCATGCATCTCTTTAGTTCTAGTTTCAGTACCATTAATTATCATGCTTGATTAATTATCATCTGATTAAATTCTATTCCCGTAAAGGCCCTGAAGCAGGCGTCGGGGACTCATATGTGTGCATACTATGTTTTTGAGAACATTCCCACGATGACGTCCGAAAGGAGCAAAACTGATAGACAGCTATGGGTACGTTTGACAGAACAATATTCACATTTTTTAAATCATTATTGATATCTAGTCACATAACTAATATACATGCATATTGATCTCCTTCTTAACATTTCGAATCGGTGCGCGATAAGCTCCTACCAGTGGAGCACATATGAGCACTTCAAGAAGAAATAGTGGGATTTTTGCTCGACGAGGTCATAGATCCCAAAGGGGAATTATATTACGAGCTACCGCCCCAATGAACCACTCCCAATTTTCATCGTGCTCCGAAGGCACCAAGGCAAATGCCACTGGCTTCGAAGGCAACATGTAGGAAAAACTGTATATATATACATGTGTATATGTGTGAATAATATGGTGTGGTTGTGGAGATGGCATTAGATGATATATATATATATATATATA
>NW_021234131.1:0-751 GCF_002162155.2 Triticum dicoccoides | reverse complement strand
TGTTGATTACGTTACTAAGTGGGTAGAAGCTATTCCAACTAGTAGTGCTGATCATAACACTTCTATTAAAATGCTTAAAGAAGTTATTTTTCCGAGGTTTGGAGTCCCTAGATATCTTATGACTAATGGTGGTTCACATTTTATTCATGGTGATTTCCCTAAGATGCTTGCTAAGTATGATGTCAATCATAGAATTGCATCTCCTTATCATCCGCAGTCTAGTGGTCAAGTAGAGTTGAGCAATAGAGAGCTCAAATTAATTTTGCAAAAGACTGTGAATAGATCTAGAAAGAATTGGTCCAAAAAACTTGATGATGCATTATGGGCCTATGGAACTGCAAACAAAAATCCTATGGGTATGTCTCCATATAAGATGGTTTATGGAAAAGCGTGTCATTTACCTCTTGACCTTGAGCATAAGGCATATTGGGCTATTAAAGAGCTCAACTATGACTTCAAACTTGCCGGTGAGAAGAGGTTGTTTGATATTAGCTCACTTGATGAATGGAGAACTCAAGCCTATGAGAATGCCAAGCTATTCAAAGAAAAAGTCAAACACTGGAATGATAAGAGGATACAAAAGCGTGAGTTTAACGTAGGAGATTATGTATTATTATTCAACTCACGTTTAAGATTTTTTCAGGAAAACTTCTCTCAAAATGGGAAGGTCCTTACGTTATCGAGGAGGTCTATCATTCTGGTGCCATAAAAATCAACAACTTCGAAGGCACAAATCCGAGGGTGGTAAACG
>NW_021234130.1:0-1208 GCF_002162155.2 Triticum dicoccoides | reverse complement strand
CTAAGCAATAGCAGGCATAGCATGGTAGGAACACAACAATGGCTTCAATCAACTCCTACACATGCTAGTGGGTTTTAACTATTTACTGTGGCAATGACAGGTCATGCAGAGGAATGGGTTCAACTACCGCAGCACAAAGTAGCATATGAATCGCTGTTGTCCTAATGCAATAACTGAGAGCAGGAGCGAGAGAGTAGGGTTTTATCGAAATGAACAAGGGGGTTTGCTTGCCTGGTAAATCAACAAGGGAGGCACTGCTTCACAGACAGGTACTCTGGAACGTCTCCGGAGTAGGACCTATCGAGAAGGAACGGTGCCGGCAATCAAAACACAATCATATGCAACAATATGATGCATGAACATGGCATGTAGATGTGATGCTGTTTGAGCTAATGCAACTAGTATTCAATTGAATGAAGTCCATTTGAACAAAAGGTTCAAATGCAACTCCAAAAATAAGTCTCTTAATATGCCATAATGTGTTTTCCCATATTCAGCATGTATAAGTTGGTTTGTCATGCATGAAACTAGTACAGATGGAAAGATTGCATTTTTCTGATAATTTTTCATATATAAATTATTTTAATCTGAGCTACGGTTGAATTTCTATGAATTTTTGAAGTTTAAATCATTTTCTGGATTTTCTGAATTATTTTAATTCCAGAAAATATATAATTGCGTCAGCATGACGTCAGCACGACGTCAGGGGTCAACGCGGCTGTCCAGGTCAAATCTGACGTGTGGGACCCACACGTCAGTGACACTGGGGTTAACCCCGAGTCAAACCCGGGCTGACTAGCTTTGACTAAACCCTGGGCCCACTGGTCAGTGTCAGTAGGTGGGGGATTAGTGACTAATTAACCAAAACCACGTCAGCCCGCCGGAGTTCTGGCCGGCGGCGACCAATAGCGCGGCGGCGACTCGCCGGACTTGCGCTACAGACGGCGTTCGGTCGCGCGAAGACCACCGGGGCGTAGCCCGTCGTCGTCCGCAACCAGGGGAGCTGATGGGGGGCTGCGGGGGCACCGGAGCTCGCCGGAGCGAAGCTCGGGGCGGCCGCCGGAGTTCGGCTGTGTTCGGGGGCGCGGCTGCGGCGTGCAAACGCACGAACTAAAGCGCTAGCGGGGCACTACGAGGTGCGGCGAGAGTGCTAGGTGCACTGGCGTGGCCAAAAGGTCGCCGGAGCGACGCCGGCGACAAGCTCGAGC
>NW_021234129.1:0-863 GCF_002162155.2 Triticum dicoccoides | reverse complement strand
AAACGTCGGGGGCGGCATTCCGGGGCTCTTCTGGTCGCGTGAGACGACGAGGAGGACGAGGGAGGACTTGCGGAGCTCTGGGAGGCGTCGGGGAGGCGAGTGGGGGATGGTGGCCGCGGCGAACGGCGTCGGTGGCGACGGCTGTGTTCGGGTTCGGGCGAGAGAGGAAGAGCAGAGGGGCGGGGCCTCGAGGAAGAGTGAGAGGGGTCCGAGGGGGCTGCGTGGCGTCGCGGGAGGGAACCAGGGGAGGAGGAGGCAGCCAGGCAGGGAGGAGGTGGCCGGGGCGCGTGGCCGCGCGCGCCGGGCGCGTGCCCGCATCCTTCTGGCGAGGGAAGAAGACGACAGGGGGGGTAGCGGTGGCGGGCTGGGCCAGCGGGAGGAGCTGGGCCGGGCAGGTAAGCAGGTAAGTGGCCCAGGTGGCCGTCTCCCTTTTTATTTTTTTCTTCTGTTTTGTTTTATTTAATTTCGTTTTGCCACTGTTTTGAATTTTAAACAAATTCAAACAATGCCAAAAACTCCTCTGAATAATTTTATTTGGCTAGATGGACTTTTCCAAAAGCTCATAAAATATTTCAGGGGTATTTGAAATTATATTCTAATTATATGAATATAATTCAAATTCAAATAGCTAATGATTTAAATTCAAAGTCCCAAAAATAAATCCTTAAAAATGTTCAATATTTTGGTTGGGACCAGAACCCTTACCAAAAATTATCAAACATTTAAGAGGAGCATTTTGGAGCAATGAATGAGATTTCTAGGGTTTTTGCCCCTCTTTTATTTAGGGTTTTGAGGCTTCCAATATTCCTCAATTCAAATTTCATTTGAATTTAAACATGATGCAGCAACCAAGCTAGTCCAAG
>NW_021234128.1:0-759 GCF_002162155.2 Triticum dicoccoides | reverse complement strand
TGAGTTTGAACCATTTAAAAAAGCCTTTTAAGATGGACCTCCAACTAACCGATCACCATTTTAACTTTGACAAGTGCAGGGTCTCAAGGAGAGTAACTGTCAAACATTCGGAGGGCCGTGCTAGGATGACCTGGATAGGAGTGTCTTACTTGATGAAGGCAGGTTAACCCGGGGTTTTAGGTGAATACACCAGGCTTCCAAGCCGTGGGTCGATACCCAGTTGCAAGGGTCCGTTCAAACTCCTGTGTATTTGACACAAGGAGCCCCCAAGTAATGTGATGAGCTATGCTCATTGGGTGCCTATGTTTGAGTTGTGCATAGCATCCAAACTCTCTTTGGCCCCTTGGGTGTGAAGCTCCCAAGCTTTGTTGTGGCGTGATAGCCGGATTAATGGATAGAACTCCGCTTTGTCAGCTGAAGCCCCCATGTAACCAATAATATGATAAGCCAATAAGGCGAGATACCCATGTTTGAACCGTGCATCATGGCAACAGGTTCTCTTCGGCATTCTTTAACTTTTTGCAAGAGATAAATTCTTCTTGAACTGGGATTTTGAACCGGATTTGAGAGCTTCAAAGCTTCGTGATAGATAAATTTCCCTTGAACCGGATTCTAAACCGGATATTTGGAGAGCTTCAACGCTTTGAGAGAAAGATGTCTCTCGAACTGGATGTTGAACCGGAATCCTTTCTGATGATCCGGAACTTCTTCATTGAGCCGGGATTTTGTCATATACTTTTTGAACCGGAAATTCTCTGA
>NW_021234127.1:0-3156 GCF_002162155.2 Triticum dicoccoides | reverse complement strand
AAAAGGCAAAAGAGAATCCAGCCCAAGCGGGGTGGGGGGGGGGGTGTAGAACATGCGTAAATTCCCCGCCAAGCTAGCTCAAGGCATGGCGAAGGTAATGGAAAACTGTTGAGAAAGCAGGGCCTTGAGAAAATATCCATGAGGAAGCGATACATGAAAGCATGATGGGAGGTTGCTAGGTGGGCAATAGTTGAGCAAGGTATTTTAGAGAAAATGATCTCTTGAAACTTTGGTAACCGAGAAATGTTACTATTAACAATGAAGGTGACACATTTTCGTTAAACAGTTCAGACACCTGAACTTGCATGCCGCAGATAAGCTTACCTGCTCAACCGATACATCACAATAGCATATCTAACTGAACAATTGTTTTGTGTGTCGTCGTGCCCATCGTGTCATCCACCAACGGCTCACAAGTCACAACTTTAGCTCCATCGTGTCCACCAGCAATGCCTGTTTTACAAACATAAGAATTCAAACAACCAATGACTTTCCAAAGAAAACCCCAAATAGATACAAGGAGGCAGCAACTAGATATTAACATAAACTCGCAGCTGTAATTTGAAACGATGAAATGAACTCCATTTATTGAATTTTTTCGCGGTATAAATGAACTTATCAGTTGTCACTTGCAACAGGACTCTACTGCAAGTGATAATGGACAATTATTTGTAAATTGCATACCAAGTCGCTGTTATGGATTTCAGATTATTAGCAAGATCAGCAGAGATATAACAATATTGATATACAGAAATATAACTAGCTGTTAAGCTTCCAAATGTGCCAATTGAGCTACTATTTGACATTGCAGTTGGTTCAGGCTAACTTTAAAATTTTAATATTAGTTGTCATCAACTTCAAAATGCTATGTATCTCATCTTGAAACAAACACTGCACTGCAGCTATGTGCTATGAGGATGACAACTACTTAAAGTCGTTAACTTCACACGGAAGAATGTGAACAACATGTAACCAAAAATTAACTCTGTTTTGCCATATCCACAGTGTAAACGCATGCTAGTACCTGGAGTATAGGCAATTTCAAATGGATGGTACCAAGAATGGATGCTAGTCTTAGAGAGCTTGTTGAACCGCCATGACTCGAGATGGACCATGAAGACACCAACAACTGTCCAGAAGAACACCACATTGTTTTCCTCGGCATACCCTATCACCTGTGGGGGATCTTTCTCTGGATTTAGCCCAAGTAACTTGTCCAGTTCAATACTTCTCCCTGGCGTCCATATTTCGACACCATCGCGGTAGGGCTTCAGACTCCATAATTGGGCGATAAAGCCGTATAAGAAGAGGAAACCCATCTCACCACCCTCTGCTCGCATAACCGCGCATTTGACAGGACTGAGCGGGGTATAATAATCCCCCGGCAGCAGCCTCAGATCTAGGCTCTTCCTGTTCAAATCAAACTTGAGGATACTTCTCGAACCCGCCATGGTAAGCGACCAGTGAAGGCAATCCCCTGCCAGCACAGCGGGGTTGGACCTGAAAATGAACAAACCCTCGGATGGAAGCGGCGTTGAGACGCAGTCACCCCACACGCCGGTCTCCGACGAGTAAACGCAGGCGAGCCCTGTCCTAGGCTGCTTCCCGTTGCTGCCTACCAAGACCACCCGGAAGTGGCCGACGTCTCCGGCGGCGCGAAGCACCGCCCCGCTGATATCACCCTTGGCCCCCTGGAACTCGAAATCCGGGGGAACGGCCAGGAGGTGCTGGTGGCCGGCGACGGGATCCCACACCAGGACCTCGAACCGGATCTTGTGGAAGAAGAGCCCGAGGCCGTGGCGCCATCCTAGGGTCATGTAGCAGCCGTCGAGCTCCAAGGAGAAGAGTCCGCGGGGGAGGCGGTAGGGCGCGCCCGGAGCTGGCTCGAAGGTGATGCTGTCGCCGACGTGGTCGATGAAGAAACCGAGGGGAGGGCCGCGGCGGCGCAAGCAAGTGCATACCACGGAGGCGCGCGGGAGGAAGGGGGGCCTGCATACGAGGGGATCTTTGCCTTTCTGCTCTGGCGCCGGCGGCGATCTGCGGAGGAGGCGGCGGAGAAAGCTGGCCGTCGTCATCTGGCCCTCCGGCTGTGCTCAGTTGGTGCGGGCTGTGAGTGTGAGTGATTCTTGAGATAATTACGGGATGTGTATATGCTAATAGACAATTGTTGCATGATCAGATAATTACGGGATGTGTAGATCCATGGGAGAAATTCTGGAGGTGCAAATCAAATTATCAACTGTGTTTAGAAATTCTCGAGGTCCAAATCAAATCCTTGCGAGCTAAAATGAATGTTAACGAGAAGATTATAAAGTTTGTATCCATTACAAAAGGGGAAGAGAAGGTGTGGTACCAAGTGAAGTATGAAAAACTTCCTATCTTTGGTGGCAACTGCGGTCTGCTAGGCGACGGCGAACATGACAAGGCATGTCTTGAGTGGGGTAATTTTATCCTACGAGATGTGGGCAGATGCAGAGGTCGAGGAAGTGGTGGTCATGGTCCTGAAGGTGTACAAGCTTCTGATGGAAACTTCGGTGGATTCACCGAAAGAGGTAGAGGCGCGGGAATTGAAGATACAGGCCGCGGGCAAGGGCTTATGGTTATGGGTGTTGACGTAATTCCTGTTAGTAGCTGGCGGTTTAATGGGCTGTAGCGGAATAATAATTATGATGCTTTGAATAATGCACGTAATTTGGATGCTAGAAATGATGGTAATGGGAGACAAGATGTTACAATGCACGATGAAATATTTTGGGAAAGAGAGCTGCTGAGAATTCTAGTTCAAACGAGAATGGTGACCCAGCAATACAATACACCCTTCCAACTACTGAAGGCACCACTGTTCATGTTGATAAAAACACTATTGTGGCAGCTATGGTGGATCAGTTTGACGAGGGACAGAAGAAGGGGACATACCTTGGGGGAACCCCTCTAGAAAAGCGCAAACTAAAATAAATTTAACGGAACTGTTGGAGTGGTAGTAGATAGTACCAGTGCAAGTTCAACCTTTGAATCAGAAGGCTCCCTCAAGGGGTACCGCCGAGAGCAATGAAAACCATGATATGAATGGTCATGGTACTCCACCATGGCAATTTGAGAGCTCCTAGACCTCAAGGGGCGAGTGAGAGCGGATGTGATTTTCCTCTCGAAATCTCG
>NW_021234126.1:0-4661 GCF_002162155.2 Triticum dicoccoides | reverse complement strand
GCCTGGCCACAAACCGGCTTCACTCGGAGTCGACCCCAACACACACATGCTGGTCATCATCGTGTCATGGCTTATTCCTAACATTCTTTAAATTACTTGATCATGGTTCCGGTCTCGGCGGTGTCTCTAGCAACGTCAATGGACATGCGGAGGTGTGTCTCCAGCGGATCTATCTTGGATGGATCTGCTCAGATCTGGTCATAGTTCATCTACATTTGTGTGTTTTCAGGTTGGATCCTTTCGACCTACGTTACTCTTCATCGGCGGCGGTTGTTGTTCTGTTGCGCTGGTCATATGGGCCTTTAGCATGATAACTTTCCGACTGTCTACTACAACAAGTTTTGCCCGTCTCAGGCGAGGGAGGGGGAATGACGGCGGCGTGTATTCGGTTCGCTTCGGTGCTTGTAGTCGTCGATAGGTGGTCTACGAATCTAAATGTAATTGTTATTATTTCTAGTGTTCGTTGTAATAGATTGGAAGTTTTGTCGAAAAGTTGGCTATTTTAGCTGATATATTGTATGTACAAAAAACGTGCATTGCACATGTAAAATATCTATATGATATAAAGAGTACTACATCGACAAGCTCCGGCTGTGTATACAATGCTTTCATTATCTATTACCCACCAACCTTTTATTTATGCGAATTATGTTCTCTTCTTATATAGACCATTCCATTCTCAACAGAACAGATCCATCGTCTCACTCGGTTTGAACATGTTGGTTGCAGTACCTTGTGTATCAAATATGTCAAAGAGAAGGGTCTGAGAAGAAGATGAAAGATACGAGAGCACATGGGAATACAAGACATCGGGAGAAGTGGTCAAACCTGCAGCTTTCTTGCCATGGAAGGATGAGACCAAACTGATTGATATTTCGTGGAGGACAAGATGCGGCAGACCTCATGTGGCTCCTTCCTCGACAAGTCGTTGTAGGATCGTATCCACTGAAGGCGCCACACCATTGAGGACTGCATTGTTTGCAATGAGTCTAGATGCGTCAAGCCTCGTCTTAGGAGACGGCCGGCGGTCGACCCCAGTTTTGCAGGGCCAGGTAAGCAAAGGTCGTGCACGTCGACAGGAGCCCTCCAACGTCAAACCTGCTGTGCTGCCACCGTTGAGAATCCTCCCGTCCACCAAACCAAACAAACTTTGTAGGCAGAGCGCGCAGAGAAGCACCCATTGCTTTCCCATGTCCACACCAAGGAAGAATCATCCAACACCCAATTTTCCAATGTGTGCACACTTTTGTTCTAAGCCTCAAGCCAGTGCCCACCTTTTACATCGTGATGTCCCTTCTCAAAAGAAGCCGGCATCTCCAAGGGCAACCCGCAAAAAACCTCCCGCATCCATCCACGAATAGAGGACCAGTCCACGGACACAAATATGAAAGGCAACCATCCAACGCTAGCCGCGTATATTTATTTTAAAAACAATTCAAACCAACCGGACGGAATTCGTCCAAACAAGTCCGGATTTCATATAGACATGACGTATTTCATTTCATTTACATCAAACGGTGCTAGTTCGGCTCTACAGGTATAATTAATACCGAATCTAAAAGATCGCCGACACCTGTTCCTCGTGTCCAGCGATGAACCAACATAACGGAATCTTCTCCTTTTCTAGCTCCGCCTCCGCCGGGAACTATAGCTGTCCGCCTCCACATCACGCCAAGCGACTAATCGACCGAAGATGTTTACGATAAAGGGTTTCCCCTCGCTTTATATATAAAGCAAACGTCTGACACAACCAGCCTGCCGGGGTCACGGCACAGAGAAGCCCAAAATGAAAGACAAGAAGAAAAAAAGAGATATAAAAGCCGACACCGACAGATCAATGGAGAAAGGAAGTCCGGCAACCGCTGCACCCTCCGAAGAAGTACCACCACGCTCCCAGCATCCCGAAGCGTCGTGCACCAAGCAACACCTTCAAGAAGGGATGAGACGGCGTCATCATTGTTGCCCGAACAAGTTCTAGGGTTTCCCCCGGTACACGAGGGATGGTGGGGAAGGGATACACCCGACGCCCCTCAGGAAGGACCGACGACACCCTAAGGCGTCACCGCGTCGGTGCCGGACAAGCCGACAGGGATTTCTCCTGATCCACGACCACCACCACCACCCCAGGCACTTCGAAAGGCACCATCCCATCAGCCGCCCACCAGCTTATGCCACCATGGTTACCGAACAACCCTCGCCGCCTCACTGGAGCTGCCAACATGAGACCTAGTGAAGGAAAGGCGACATCGGCCACGGGAGCTAACACAACTCGACCGGAAGGAGGGGACAACCTCCACCACCGCAGCGTAGCCGACCGGACGCGGTGACGAGCACTTGCTGGGCCCCGATGGCCCGGCTGGGTCCACGTGGACCCGGACAGTCCTGCCACCACGCTGCAGCTCGCCGATCGATGGAGTCCTCACCGCCCGCAGACCGCCGCCACGTCTCCACCACCAGGAAGCGCCGCCGCCGAACGCCGAGCCACCGGGCCGCCCCAACCCAGATGGGGTCCAAATGGGCCCAGTTCTGGGCTGGACGGGCGCTGCTAGAGACCAGCGCCACCGCGTCGCCGTTGCGTCGAGAGCACCGTGGCACGCAGTAGCAGCACCGCCAAGCCACACCAACACCGGCCGAAGCACACCGCCGCCAGCCACCACCGCTCGAGCAGGGGAGACCTCGCGCGGGGAAGGGCTGGCCCGCCGCTACCAGCACCACGCGGGCATGGCCCGGCGGCGTCCGCCGGCGGCGGTGAGGGGAGGGAAGAATGAGGAGGAGTGCGAAGGGGAGTCGGGGATGAGCCCCCGCGGTCGCCTCGCTCGGGGAGGCGACGCGGGGGTTACGGAGGAGGGAGTGGGGGGTCGGCTGAAGATGTTGAGCCCACCAAGCTTGGTGTCGATGAGAGGCTCAACATCTTGTGTCATTACCATGATCTAAGCCATATTTGATGAAGGCCATGATTTTTTATCTTCCTGGCAAAATTTCAATGGTCTCCACCACTCCATAGGATTGAAGACTCGATGAAACAAATTCTCTGTGATAGACTGATGGTTAGACCACTTGCTGAATCATGACGCGCAATATCTGTCATGACGGCTTTTCAGTAGCGAAAGCTATAGTGGTTGGCTCTGATACCAACTATTGTGAATCTTATTCACAACGGGATAACTACCATGCTGAGGATAGTCAGATGACGTGGCTGCGAGAAATTGGGCAGACATAGGTTGAGAATATAGAGAATAACTTGGCAGAGAATAGATTGGTTCTTTTTGCTTGGCTCAAACATAGATACATGGCACCCTTGACCACTCCTAATACGATTTTGGACTTATTAGATCTTTCCTTATATAAGTCAACTCTATCTTAATCGTATACTTTTCTAAAGGACTCTCCTCTTTTACTTGCTGCTGCAAGTGTTTGCCAAACGCATGACCATCTCCTGCTGCAATATGACCATCCTGGTCTTCTTGCTATCCGGCCGGCTGTAATGCAAGTAGTGCTACTTTGATGTATTGTACTAACGTCCACAACATTACCTAATACTAATAGTGATCTATCTTCAATGCTTAGCTTTGTTCATGACCATCTTAGGAAAACATTGTGTTTGAACATATATCATTTCCTTATAGGCTTTCGTCTCTACTCCTGATATATCTTTTGGGTGATAATGTATGATGGTTTACTGAGAACTTAGTTCCATCTGTACAATCAATTTAACTCGAGATGGTTTATAAGAAGTAAGGTTATGATTGGCAGTCTCCTTCTGTTCACTTATGTTTGTGAACCTACTTCATACCTTACTGTATCCAGGGTTTTGTTGAGGACGAGTTTGGCCTTGGATTGATTGCTCGTGCAGTTGAAGAAGGGATAGCTGTCATAAAGCCTATGGATATTATGGTATTCAACATTGGTGGTCGACCAGGACAAGGTGTCTGTGAGCGCGTATTTCTACGCTGTGGATCTCACATCAAGAAGCTCTGGCAAACAAAAATTATGCAGGTAGTCTTGCTGTGACGAACAAATATTAAATAATCAGATCGTCTTTGTACCAGTATTATGTCCTGATTTGGTCTACATTATTCACTTTGAGTCGAACAACAACATTCAGTAGGGCCTAGATTCTGTAGCTACCAGCTGTGGTTATATGTTGCAATGCCATTTTTGTTTGCCATGTTTAACAACTAGTTGGATTCTTTGCAGGCTGCTGACACTGATATTTCAGCTTTAGTTGAAATTGAGGAGAATAGCCCACATCGATTTGAGTTCTTCATGGATCGAGTTGGGGATCAGCCTGTCTGTGCACGTACAGCCTGGGCATACATGAAATCTGGTGGCCACATTTCACATTCTTTATCTGTGTACAGCTGTCAACTTCGCAATCCCAACCAGGTTTCTTTCTGTTCTTTAATTTATATTATACTTATAAAAGCAATAACACAGAGATGTAATAGTAGTAACTAAAAGAAAACTTTCAGGTGAAGAAAATATTTGAGTTTCTTAAAGATGGATTTCATGAAGTCAGCAGCTCCCTTGATTTGTCCTTCGATGACGATTCTGTTGCTGATGAAAAAATTCCCTTCCTAGCATACCTAGCTAGTTTTTTGAAAGATAATAAAACCAATCCTTGTGAGCCTCCAGCTGGATGTCTAAACTTCCGGAATCTT
>NW_021234125.1:0-2015 GCF_002162155.2 Triticum dicoccoides | reverse complement strand
CACTGTCGCCACTCCCCATCCAATCTGGTTTATGGCTTGTGGGGCCCTGGCGGGGAGACAGCCGACTCCGTGGAGGCCGACTCCCTCAGGGCCATCTTCTGGCGCTCTGCCATCTCTGATTCACCCACTAACGGGTGGCCCTGCGATCTCTGGGCCGTACAGGCCGGCGTCGTCGGCACAGTGCATCACGCACTGTGGCTGAGGTCAGGGGAGGCATGGCAACAGTGCCGCACCTCGCCGGAGATCTCCCGGCGATACGGCTCACTGTAGCCATTCCAACCCCTCGTAGGCCGGAAGGGACGGCCACGTCGGGGCCGTGACCTGCATCGGTCTTCGTGAAATGTCGCGGGCCGACTCCCATAGTCGGCACTCCTGGAGGTCGCAAGCCGGGAGTCGGCTTGCTTTGAAGTCATCGTCTGGGACTCGGCTTTTCAGGGGATCGCCCTCTGGGACTCGGCCAGAGGGGCGCGGCCTGCCCCGATGTCTTGAACCCGGGTCGGCCTACCCGTGGCCCATTACTCCGACAGTCACAGTGGAGAAAAATCAAGAGAAAGTACAGGGAGGAGTTTGCAGGTGGCCCAAGGAACGTATGGTTTGGTCTAAGCGCAGATGGCATTAATCCTTTTGGGGAGCAGAGCAGAAACCATAGCACGTGGCTTGTGACTCTATGTTTGTATAACCTTCCACCTTGGTTGTGCATGAAGCGGAAGTTCATTATAATTCCAGTGCTCATCCAAGGCCCTAAGCAACCCGGCAAGGACATTGATGTGTACCTAAGGCCATTAGTTGAAGAACTATTACAGCTGTGGAATGGAAAAGGTGTACATGCGTGGGATGAGCACAAACAGGAAGAATTTGACCTAAAGGCGTTGTTGTTCGTGACCATCAATGATTGGCCTGCTCTCAGTAACCTTTCAGGACAGACAAACAAGGGATATCGCGGATGCACGCACTATTTGGATGATATCGACAGTATATATTTGGATAGTTGTAGGAAGAATGTGTACCTGGGACATCGTCGATTTCTTCCAAGCAGGCATCCCGTAAGAAAGAAATGCAAGCATTTCAAAGGTGAGGCGGATCACCGGACGAAGCCTCGCCACCGTACTGGTGCTGATGTACATGATATGGTCAAGGATTTGAAGGTAATCTTTGTAAAGGGTCCTGGCGGACAACCTGTTCCAAAGGACGCTGACGGTCACGCGCCTATGTGGAAGAAGAAATCTATATTTTGGGACCTTCCATATTGGAAAGACCTAGAGGTCCGCTCCGCAATCGACTTGATGCACGTGACGAAGAATCTTTGCGTGATCCTGCTTGGCTTCTTGGGATTGTATGGGAAGACAAAAGATACACCAGAGGGACGGGAGGACCAGCAATGTATGCACGGAAAAGACGGCATACATCAGGGTCAGGCCAGCTACGCTCTTACCAAAGAAGAGAAGGAAATCTTCTTTGAATGCCTACTTAGTATGAAGGTACGGTCTGGCTTCTCGTCGAATATAAAGGGAATAATAAATATGGCAGAAAAAATTTCCAGAACCTCAAGTGTCATGACTGCCACGTGATTATGATGCAACTACTTCCGGCTGCATTGAGGGGACTTCTACCGGAAAATGTTCGATTAGCCATTGTGAAGCTATGTGCATTCCTCAATGCAATCTCTCAGAAGGTAATCGATCCAGAAATCATACCAAGGTTACAAAATGATTCGGTGCAATGTCTTATCAGTTTCGAGTTGGTGTTCCCACCATCCTTCTTTAACATCATGACACACGTCCTAGTTCACCTTTGTGAAGAGATTAACGTTTTGGGTCCTGTATTTCTACACAATATGTTCCCCTTTGAGAGGTTCATGGGAGTCTTGAAGAAATATGTTCATAACCGTGCTAGGCCAGAAGGAAGCATCTCGAAGGGCCATGAAAATGAGGAGGTCATTGAGTTTTGTATTGACTTTATTCCTAACCTTAAGCCGATTGGTGTTCCTGAATTGCGGCATAAGGGCAGACTGGATG
>NW_021234124.1:0-388 GCF_002162155.2 Triticum dicoccoides | reverse complement strand
CAGAGGGAAGTAGGGGTTTGTAGAGGTGCCAGAGCTCAAAGCAAAAATTGAGAGATAAAAACATTTTGAGAGGCGTACTTTTCCCACCAACGAAAACGACTTAGAGTTCCCAACACTTTCCTTGCTAGATATATCATAGGCGGTTACCAAACAGAAATTAAAGTTTATTCCTTTTTCCACCATACTTTCACTTTTCATGGCTAACCGTATCCACGGGTGCCTTCCATAGCAACACTTCCCAAGGAATTTATTATTTGACAATATAAAGTAAATTTATTTTTCATTTCGGGACTGGGCATCCCTAATACCTTTGCCTTACTCCCGTGTAATGACAAGGAATAAACACTCGTCATGAGAATAACATATCTAGCATGGAAAATTGTAACAT
>NW_021234123.1:0-523 GCF_002162155.2 Triticum dicoccoides | reverse complement strand
AAGTTATTTGAACTAGCATCTAGAGGTAGTTTGACTCTAGTGTAAACTATTTTGAACTAGCTTGTAGAGCTAGTTCAACTCCAGTGTAATATTATTTGTACTAGGTTATAGAGCTAGTTCAACTCTAGTGTAAAATTATTTGAACTAGCTTGTAGAGCTAGTTCAACTCTAGTGTAAAATTGTTTGAATTAACTTGTAGAGCTAGTTCAACACTAGTGTAAAATTATTTGTACTAGCTTGTAGATATAGTTCAACTCCACTTTAAAATTATTTATACTAGGTTATAGAGCTAGTTTAACTCTAGTGTAAAATTACTTGAACAAGATTGTAGATCTAGTTCAACTCTAGTGTAAAATTATTTGAACTTGCTTGTAGAGCTAGGTCAACTCTAGTGTAAAATTATTTGAACTAGTTTGCAGAGCTAGTTCAACTCTAGTGTATAATTATTTGTACTAGGTGATAGAGCTAGTTCAACTCTAGTGTCAAATTATTTGTACTAGGTTATAGATCTAGTTCAACTCTA
>NW_021234122.1:0-2046 GCF_002162155.2 Triticum dicoccoides | reverse complement strand
CCTACTGCACCGGCGGGCTGCGGCCGCATCTGGGTCAGACGACGACAGAGAGGAGGTGGAGGGGGCCAACGGGGAGAAGGAAGGAGACGGCAGAGGCGGGTGGACGCGGACGGCGCCGTCGGTGAGAGGGGTGGAGAAGGGGCATCGGGATGGAGCGAGTGCGAGTGCGGCGGCTAGGGTTTGGCGAATGGAAGCACGAAGAGGCAGGGCTGTCTCTCTCCCTCACCTCATCGAAGCACAGGCCAACCAGCGGCCAACACGCAAGGGCCCAACGCGTGAAAACCCGAAAATGCCCTCAGCGGGGGCGCGGTATTACGTGCGGTGGCACGGGATATTTACCCGCTGAGGCGCGCGACGGGCCGCACAGGCTGCACCCGCAGACACGGTCGCTGACAAATGCCGGCCTACCCGTGTGGGACCCACACGTCAGCAAGGCCCGGACGAATCAAACGGAGTAAGCGGCAACGAGTGGAGGTAGCTGGAGGCAGTAACTATTCATTTCTATAGTGCCCATTCCAGATCCGACGGTCCAGCTCTTCCACGCGCTTGATCAGACGGCCGAAAACGCATCAAGCCATCGAAACGGACTGCCGGATCTCCCTGAGCGCTGAGAGAGACATCCTTCTCTTATCTCTGGATGTCGAAACGAAAATCTGCTGAAAATGCTTTATTATGGTTTCCATAGACAGAACATTCAGAGATACAAAGCAAACATGAATAGGAATTATTGCAGCGAAATACAACATCTCGACTGTCCGTTTCAGAAATGCAAACAGTGCAAGGAGTGAATATTCAGTTGAATACTGATAAGGTACAATCGGTTCGATGCAGGAAGCAAATGTATACATGCATCCAACAATAACAACAACATATATAATCCCTCGCTAGTGAGGAAGGAGTGGGGAACAAGTGCTACTCCTGCCCACCATCAAGCTTTATTACAGGAGAAAACCCAAGGCGTACGTGATCGTGTATCACCTTGGAGACAAAGGAGAAACAAACAGTTCGACAAGATAACTAGTAGCACAAAGCAAACTGATAACTCGATATTCCGGACCGGAAGGAAATGCGGCTATCCATTTTCCTTCGTGTATGTATGTCATCTTGTTGCTCCGTAGAAAAGAATCGACGTCCACTTCCTTCCCTGAAAATCGGTGTCTATCAGAATGGTTGAACTCTCTAAATCAGTCGTTTGCCGAGCTAATCAAACAGTGCCAGCATATAAAATTAAAGTGCTTTACTTCAACTTATATTATACATGCAGCTCAAACCTTACTGTGGACATTGGACTTAGGCATTCGCAAAGACTTGTTTATACCTATTCATAAGGGAAATCATAACAACTCAAATTTCAAATAAGAATTGGTAGAGCTCGCATCCCCAGTTCTGAATCCGCATAGATCTACAGAAGTTTTTCTAGAAACAAAAAAAGAAGGTACAATATTGGGCAAGCTACAACCCAAACAGGAACATCACCCAGTAGTTACCAGGAAACTGATAAGAGACAAACTGGAGCCTGGAGATTGGAGGTGGAAATTTGAGCGTACCGAGGATTATCATAAATCAGTAACATTCGATATCGATTGTAATGCCAGCATGGTTGGGATGCATGTCGATAGCGCTCCTAATGGCTGACTCTGCGCATCTCTGTTCAGATTCAGTACCACTCCTGATTCCTACATCGATTATTTCAAGTGCTAACAAGTGCTCGATACCCGTAGGTGCGGCGTTCTCATCCTGACTCCACGCATTGGCGCTCAACCAGAGAGAGGGTCTGGAGCTTAGGCATTGCCCCAGCTTGGAAGGCCAGGTGTGGCATGTTCTTGCAGCTGACATGAAGCCGCTTTAGGTGTGCGAATGTTTTCCCATAGATGGCAATTGTTTCTTCCAGGGCTCTATTAAACATTATTTAAGGTCGATGAGGGCTGGTAGGTCGATGAGGGCTGGTAATTGAGCAAGAATACCAACACCATCCTTGTCCATCTTCTCAACAGTGAGATGCAAGGTCTGGAGGTTATGGAGTTCCTCAATCCAGTTAGGGACACG
>NW_021234121.1:0-1123 GCF_002162155.2 Triticum dicoccoides | reverse complement strand
CCCCCCTGCTCTCTCTCACTCGCCCTCGGCTCTTCCTTCCTCTCCCTCGCTCTCTCTCTCACGGCCGAACACCACCGTCGCCGCCGTTCGCCACAGCAGCCGTCTCCGGCCACCCCTCGCTCCCCCGACTAGCTCAGCGGCTCCGCCTCGACCCCCTCTTCCTCCCCACCGCTTCACGGGCCTCCGGAAGCCCTGCATCGCCGCCACGTCGCCGTTCCCCTCTTCGGGCTCCGACCATCATCGCCGTCGAATTCGCCGTCTCCAGCGCGTCTCCGAGCCCGCTTCGACGCCCACTGCAACCGCGGTGAGCCCCCGAGTCATTTCCCCCTTCTCCCCTGGTCTCTTTCGACCTCTAGGCCTTAGCCCCACCTTGGCCGAGAGCTCCACGCCGCCGGCGATGTCGCCGTCGTGGCCATGGTCACCGTAGCGCCCAACCGAGCACACTATCGTGCTCCACGCCTCACTAGGAGCACGCAGCACGCACCAACGCCTCCCCAAACCCCCTGCAACGCCGACTCCGACCGCACCCGAACTCCGGCCGCCGCTCACGAGCTCGCCGTCGACGGAACCGGCCACCCCAGGCTCGGCCACCACCACCATTCGACGCGCGGGAGCAAGAGCTCTCCAACGAGCCCAAGAACGGCCTCGCCCGTGCCCTGTAGAGCGATCCCGCATCGCGCCGCCGTCTCGGGCCTCGCCGGCGTCACGTCGCCGGTGGGTTTGACCCACTTTGACCACGGCAGGACCCCCCTGAGTCCCTGACAGGTGGGCCCAGCCCTGTAGCTAATTAGGATTAGCGCTAACCACTGTTAGTTAACCCCCTGACACTGACCAGTGGGCCCCAGCGCCACTAATCCCTAATTAGGATTAATTTAACCCTGTTAAACCCCCCTGTCACTGACGTGTGGCCCCCACACGTCAGGTTTGACCCCAGACAGCCGCAGTTGACCACTGACGTCATGCTGACGTCATGCTGGCGCACTAATTATAATTTCTGGATTTAATTTAAATCAGGAAATTCCAGAATATTATTTAAACTTCAAAAATTCATAACTTTTATTCTGTAACTCCAAATTGGGCAAATTATATATGAAAAATGATCAGAAAAATCCAATCTATCCAT
>NW_021234120.1:0-1145 GCF_002162155.2 Triticum dicoccoides | reverse complement strand
TGCCGGTGACGATGATGATCATGGAGCCCCGAAGATGAAGATCAAAAGGAGCAAAATGATATTGGCCATATCATGTCACTATTTGATTGCATGAGATGTTTATCATGTTTATGCATCTTGTTTGCTTAGGACGACGGTAGTAAATAAGATGATCCCTTACAAAATTTCAAGAAGTGTTCTCCCCTAACTGTGCACCGTTGCTACAGTTCGTCGCTTCTAAGCACCACGTGATGATCGGGTGTGATGGATTCTTACGTTCACATACAACGGGTGTAAGACAGTTTTACACAGCGAAAACACTTAGGGTTAACTTGACGAGCCTAGCATGTGCAGACATGGCCTCGGAACACAGAGACCGAAAGGTCGAGCATGAGTCGTATGGTAGATACGATCAACATGAAGATGTTCACCGATGATGACTAGTCCGTCTCACGTGATGATCGGACACGGCCTAGTTGACTCGGATCATGTGATCACTTAGATGACCAGAGGGATGTCTATCTAAGCGGGAGTTCATAAGATGAACTTAATTATCCTGAACATAGTCAAAAGACCTTTTGCAAATTATGTCGTAAGCTCGCGCTTTAGTTCCACTGTTTAGATATGTTCCTAGAGAAAATATAGTTGAAAGTTGATAGTAGCGATTATGCGATCAGTAGAAAGCTTATGTCATTAGTGCACCGCTCAGTGTGCTGAACCCCAACGTCGTTTGTCGATGTTGCGAACATCGGACATACACGTTTTGATAACTACGTGATAGTTCAATTAAATGGTTTAAGTAGAGGCACCAAAGACGTTTTTGAAACGTCGCGGAACATATGAGATGTTTCGAGGGCTGAAATTGGGATTTCAGGCTCGTGCCCACGTCAAGAGGTATAAGACCTCCGACGATTTTCTTAGCCTGCAAACTAAGGGAGAAAAGCTCAATCGTTGAGCTTGTGCTCAGATTGTCTGAGCACAACAATCACTTGAATCGAGTGGGAGTTGATCCTCCAGATGAGATAGTGATGTTTCCCCAAAGTCATTGCCACCAAGCTGCTAGAGCTTCATGATTAACTATAACATATCAGGGATAGATATGATGATCCTTGAAATATTCATGATGTTTGACACCGCGAAAGTAGAAATCAAGAAGGAGCATCAAT
>NW_021234119.1:0-1758 GCF_002162155.2 Triticum dicoccoides | reverse complement strand
TGCGCACAAAATAAAGAAGCAGGAGAACAAGAAATTGACAAGAAGAAGGCCATTGTATGTGCTGCTACTGGAGAACTACTTACAAAATTGATAGGAAGGAGAACTCACCGTTCTAGAAGCTAGATTGTTGGGAGAGTGGGCGACGCAGAGGAATCGGGAATCGAGAGGACGCGTTTTTGGAGAGTCGTGGCAGTGAGGATGAAGCGCCCTTGCGCATGCCCGTCCTAAATAATTGGGACGGGGCTTGTCCCGCCTGTTGGAGTCCTCCCGCCTGTTGGAGTCTTTGCTTTCTTTCTTATGTTCTCATTTAAAATGGGCTCGACCCATTGTAATAGGCCCGTATAAGAAAGCACAAGAAGCCCAAACGCTTCACGGTTGAGATATTAAAAAAATTCTCAAAACAAACTTGCTAAAAAACAACAACCGGAAACGCTCTTTGATGAGCGAGCCTGGCAACGCTTGATCCCAATTTCTCTCTCCCCCACAATTCTAATCTTTCTGCCCCCTGATTTTTCAGGTGGGCCTAAAGAGATCTCCCCTCTAATCTCTATGCCCCCCTGATTTCAACGTGGGCAGGTAAGATATTCTCTGTAAAATCTCTTCAGTTATCTCTCTCCTTCCTAATTTAAAGGGATTCCTGTTTGGACGTGGTTACCTAATAAAGCCTGTCTAGTCGGAAAGCCCAAAAAAACATTACGTCATCTAAAACTACCTCTTCGTGAGATCCGAAACCCCTATAAATACTCCACCCCACGCCTCCCACGCCTCCCACCGCACGCCTCCCATACCTAGCCTTCCATGACTACACCAAATTACCACCCCACGCCGCCCAAAGTAGCTCCCATGTCGGTGAAACCGACGGAGCCGTCATCTTCGAAGCCTGCGTCGGCGAATCCTGAGATGAATGAGAAGGGCATGTCAGAGAAGCCGACAAAAGAGAAGGGCACGTCGGAGAAGCTGGCAAAGCAAAAGATGAAAGCGAACGGCAATGGAGCCGGTCGCCATCGAGAGAATCCTCCGGTAATGATCGAGATCCTTGTATTCTGCATACTCCCTCCTTCCCAAGTCTGCATGCAATCCCATAATTTTCCCTATTTTACCGAAGGGAGATGGGTGTGTCTAGAAAGAAAAGAAAAAATGACAAAAAAGGCTTGCATGAATCTTAGCATAAAATCACATAGGACTTAGCTGTGCAATAAAATCATGGTTATCGTCTCTCTTTATATGCCTTAAAATTTGGAAATTTCTAATTTTTTGGCATAGGCTTTCTGAATGAGTTCTTAATCTCCGGTGATTGAAACTATAGGTGATTCCCCTTAATTTTGCATGGTCTTTACTAATTGATCTTTTTTAATCTGATCGGAACTAAGGAGTATGTGATCTTGAATGCTTGCAATGGAACTGCTACATTCCTTTTTTGAGATTATCTATAAACTATTGATCTTCTGATCATGTGTGCAATTATTTTTGTAAGCGGGACGCCTGAAACTTTAGTAGTGTACATAGACCAAAGTGTGCTCTTTCTACTAAAAATCAATACTATTATCATTCAATTTGCCGACAGAGATAGCTTGTTTTTCTATGTCTGGTGTTCATAATATGGCCCAGAAGCTCTATGATTTCATGCAGTACTCTAGATCACAATTTTGATATTGGCATAGATTAGTCGGTTCTATGCGTGTTTAAATGAATACCATACAGAATCTAATCACACTATTTGTACATTCAGGGAACTCAGGTTGCTTCTTTGCTGCAATA
>NW_021234118.1:0-387 GCF_002162155.2 Triticum dicoccoides | reverse complement strand
GATTCCTCCTCCCGAGCCGCTCGCGCGGGCGGCTCCGGACGCGCTAACCCTAGCTAGCCCCGCGAGTGCCTCCCTCCCCGAGCTCCCTTGGCCGTCGACGCCGGCGGCGATGGCAGCGCGCTCCGACGGGCCTCCCACGCGCGGGCGAGTGGCGTCATGTGGGCGACGCGGTGGTCTCTCCGGTGTGGAGGTGTGCGATGAGGTGCGTACAGGGAGGCGGAGCACGGCCGCGGGATTTTGGAGGAGGTGCTGGTGTGCGGCGGTTCTCCTGAGAGCGCCCGGCGGTTGTCGGAGGGGGCGGCGCGCCCGGTCATGGAGGCAGCGAATCTCGGCCAGGTGGGCTGCAAAAGCGGCGGTCGGGAGCTGCTGCAGTAGACGGGGCGTGCT
>NW_021234117.1:0-986 GCF_002162155.2 Triticum dicoccoides | reverse complement strand
CAAAGACCTTTGGTGATGATTTCTTTGTGTACCTCGTGGATGATACTCCCACTTCTATCTCAGAAGCGTATGCCTCTCCAGAAGCTGACTATTGGAAGGATGCGGTCCGTAGCGAGATGGATTCCATCATGGCTAATGGGACATTAGAGATCACTGAGCGTCCCTATGGTTGCAAACCATTGGGATGTAAGTGGGTGTTCAAGAAAAAGCTTAGGCCCGATAGTACGATTAAAAAGTACAAGGCTAGGCTTGTGGCCAAGGGCTATGACCAGAAAGAAGAGGAAGATTTCTTTGATACTTATTCACATGTGGCTAGACTGACCACCATTCGAGTATTACTCTCGTTGGCGGCCTCACATGGTCTTCTCGTCCATCAAATGGATGTTAAGACGGCTTTTCTGAATGGAGAGCTAAATGAGGAAATCTACATGCAACAGCCAGATGGCTTTGTGATAGATGGTCAGGAAAGGAAGGTGTGTAAGTTGCTGAAATCTTTACATGACCTGAAGCAAGCACCTAAGCAATGGCATGATAAGTTCAATATAACTCTGACATCTGTTGGTTTCGTTGTTAATGAGGCCGACAAATGTGTATACTATCGCCATGGTGGAGGCGAAGGAGTTATACTGTGCTTGTATGTTGATGACATACTGATATTCGGAACAAACCTCAAAGTCATTGAGGAGGTCAAATCGTTTCTATCTCAGAACTTTGAGCTGAAAGACCTTGGTGTGGCTGATGTTATCTTGAACATCAAGCTACTGAGAGATAATGAGGGTGTGATCACACTTCTGCAATCCCATTATGTTGAGAAGGTGTTGAGCCGTTTTGGATATTCGGACTGCACACCATCTCAAACACCATATGATCCTAGCGTGTTGATTCGAAAGTCCAAAGGTATGGCTAAAGATCAATTGAGATACTCTCAAATCATTGGTTCACTGATGTACCTAGCGAGCGCAACGAGGCCTGACATCGTGTTTGCC
>NW_021234116.1:0-1349 GCF_002162155.2 Triticum dicoccoides | reverse complement strand
ACTTCAAATTAGAACACACATATATTCGGATTTATGAGTTAAGTTCATGAAACAAAACCAAATGGACAGCAACAAAGTTTGCTAGCATGAGACTGGGAACACACACAAAAAAACGTAATAGTGCTTGTCACGCTAAAACCCTAAAATCCTACTAGCAGCGGGCGCTTAGTGGGTGGACCGCTGCTAGTATTCATAGTAGCAACGTCTCTTGACTTAGAATGCTGCTAATACGAATAATACTAATTTCCTATAAAAATAGCTTAGCAACCTTGTATATATAAATTCAGAAATTGGATAAGTCTCTAAGAATGGTGTACATTACATGCATACAGTGGTCAAGGCGGCTTCGGTAGGGGACCGGCGACAGTAGCGTGCCGGCGGTTCGTTCTGCCAGCCATAGTGGTCATTTAGTTAGAGACCTCGATGTAATTTTCATTATGTTTGAGGTGCTTCCTATTTCTAATAACTTTTTTAACAGTCTGCATCTTTTTGAAAAAGAAATAGAAAATCTATGCAAAGATGGATAATACCTCTATCACATGTCGCTGTCTTGTTTCTCCCTCAATTTTGCCGATTAAAACTCGATTAGAAATATTTCTCCATGAAAGAAATGTGAGTGTTTTCATTCTCCGCCTTTCAGGCCATGGAAATCAAGTGCTTGACTCTTCCCCAGTTCAAGAATGGGCTCAAGCTGAACCTGAATAATGCAGATATGTAATATGTATATCTCTATATATATACACACACCTGGGTTCTCGGGGTGTATGTATGATGTTCTTTTTTTTTCTTCCATATGTACGTTGTTACTTGCTATTCATGAAGATCCCCAGCGTCCAACTCATGCGGATGCAACAAGAAAATAATGATCGGCCGTTCCCAGCTGCTAGCAGTAAAAAAAGTTTGCGTACATCCGTTGGTCCCGCTGCATCATGTTGTCACTGTCGTATTTCTCCCCCCATTTTGCCGATCCGATTAGATATATGTCTCCATGAAATAAATATGAGTGTTTTCATTTTCTGTCTTAAATATGCTATATGAAAGAGACCAAGTGGTTGTACGACCGTGTGTTCATCTGCTATTAATAGTATGAAATAATGCCTATCACGACAGAAGCAACTACCCCTTTGTCTCAGTTATTATGGATGACCACCTGCCCAACTAGGTCCATTCTTGGTAAGCTAGCTCACTCATCTACTTACGAAGTGATGGCAGTCGGGAAAATTCGAATCTGAACCCGAGCTCATCTGCACCTATGCTCATGAAAAAAATCAAAATAAATACTAAAAGAATTCAAAAATTCCAAAAAAATTTGGGGTGGTGGACAATTTGATGTGTGAGGTACGCTTCAA
>NW_021234115.1:0-1835 GCF_002162155.2 Triticum dicoccoides | reverse complement strand
GGGGTTCAGCTACCGCAGCAAGTAACAGATGAATCGATGTTGTCCTAATGCAGTAAAAGAGAGCAGGAGCGAGAGAGTGGGATTTTATCGGAATGAACAAGGGGGTTTTGCTTGCCTGGCACTTCTGAAGATAACATTGAGTCTTCATCAGTGTCAACGATCACATCATCGGTACACGTCTATCGAGAGGGGACAATTACCGGCAAATACAGAAAAACACGATCAGTGCAATGCACAATATGATGCATGATCATGACATGGCAAAATGAATGTGTTTTGGGCTAATGCAACTAAAACCAGATTAAATGAAGTTGGTTTGAATCCAAGATTCAAATTCAAACTCCATATGTGATTATTCAAATGCCATGTAATTGATTTGTGCTAAACAGCAGCTATAGGTTGTTCTAACATGCATGAAAATGGTACAGATGGATTCCTTGAATTTTTCTGATAATTTTTCATATATAATTTATTTAATTTGGAGTTACGGTTAATTTTCTATGATTTTTAGAAGTTTTAGGCATTTTCTGGAATTTCCTATATAAAAATAAATCCAGAAAAGAATTTACTGCGTCAGCACTACGTCAGCATGACGTAAGCGAGTCAACGGGCAGCCCAGGTCAAACTGACCAGTGGGTCCTCCGTGTCAGTGACTAACCTAACTAACTGGGTTAGTTAGCGTTTTAACTTAAACTAACCTAGATTAATTAGGCGGGCTGGTCCCGCATGTCAGTGACACAGGGGGAGGTCAAACCCCGGTCAAATGGCCCAAACAGGCCAGCGGCTCAACGCCGGCGGCAACAGGCACGGCGGAGGGCTTCGGGATCGCTCCTCTGGCCACCAAAAGCGTGGCGGAGGGCATCTACGCGTTGCCCGTGCTTGTCCGCATCGAGCAGTGCAAGCAGCAGTGGCTATGGCGGCCCGTAGCGACGGCAATGGCGACATGTGTGGTGGCCAGAGCTCGGTGGTGCACGGGCGCAGGGCTATGGCTCGCCCTCGAGGGAACCAGGTAGCTAGGCCGCATCTAGGGGGCCCAGGGAGCACGGTGGATAGCACAGCTGGGCGTGGTAAGCTCAGCGGTGAGCAGGAGGTCGGCCATGGCGGACGGCGGCCTCGGGAGCTCGTGGGGCGGTGGCTAGAGGAAGCTAGCGAGAGGGGGAGGTGAGGGGAAAAACTCAAGGGCTCACGGTGATGTCGTAGGGAGGCTCAGCGCGCTCGGGGACGGCTCAGAGGCGACGGAACGGCGATGACGATCTCCGGTGTCCCGAGGTTGAAGACGGGTCGATGGCGACGAAGCAGAGCCCTCCGGGTTGTTTCCTTCGGCGTGGGGATGGGGTGCTCGATTTCGGAGCTGCTGGGCATGGTCATGGGACGAGGGGACGGCGGTGGTCGCGGCAGCGGCAAGCGGCGGCGACGGCTGCGCTCGGGCATAACGGGAGAGGACGAGGGAGAGAGCCAGGGGGAGAATGGGGTGTCGGAGGGGTCGGGGCAGTGCCGAGGAGTGGCTTCGAGGCGTCGCCACGCTGTCCAGGCGAGGCAGGCGGCCAGGGAGCTGCGTGGCGAGCTCGGCGTGCGCGGGCGCGCTCCTCTCTGCCTGCGTGGCGAGAGGAAGCAGGTGGCTGGCACGGGCCAGCACAGTGCTGGGCCGGCCAGTGGGCTGCCAGGTGGGCTGCGCCAGGTAAGTGGCCAGGTAGTTTCCTCTCTCTCTCTGTTTTCTATTTTAGTTACTGTTTTCTATTTATGACATTTGTTTTAACTTAATTAAAATGCTAAGGCATTTTCAAAAACCCTGAAAATAATTGTGGGATCTGTTTGTAATATTTCCAACAGCCCCC
>NW_021234114.1:0-1627 GCF_002162155.2 Triticum dicoccoides | reverse complement strand
AGGATGAGGCAGATTTGCATCCCTGGCTTCACTGCCTTCGGCCTGCTCTTGGGAAGCAGGGTTAGCGCGCGTGTTAACCATCCTAGGTAAACAAGACAATGATTTAGTCAGGATGGTAAAATTCCGACATAGGATACATAATGTAAGGAATAACTCGGAATGCAAGATGATCATCCGTATGACATGGTAGATACAGAAACTGCTTCTTTTATTCCACCGTCATACACACCATACAGGGTTTAGTACAAGACCAAACAAAGTACTATTACGGTGACAAGAGGATTACATCTCATCGGAGGCATTCCAAGCTCTTATACATTATTTTTCTACATCTCCGGAAGAGTACAAACTAGGTCATATCCCACGAGTCACGCAGGACGATAGACGACACAGCTAGTGCGAACTAGTGATACTACCACTAACTCAGACCGATCCGTAGTAGTCCTCGTAGAAGTCACCTCCATAGCCTGGAAGTTCAACATGATCATCCGGAAACAGACGGTCTCGTGGAGCTTGTGGACCATAGGGGCTAGGATGAGGCCTTGGACCAACAAACGGTGGCCTGCGGGGACCGCGAGGTGTAGTGATGCCTCCTACATCACGCCAAACCATCACGTTTGGCAGAGCAGATCTCACAGGATAGAGATCGCGCATATCTAAATATCCAGCTTGCACCGCCGGTGCGAACCGAGTCAAAGTGGCCCAGTGATCAGCACGGGTATTGAAGAGCTCTAACCTCAAGGCCCGATTTTCACGGTCCTTATCCTCGAGCATCTCAGCAGTGGTGCGAGTCCGTGAATCCTCCTGAGTGGGGTCAGCATAGATAGCCTGGAGATACCCTTGTGCTCCCGGAAGTGATCCTGGCATATACCGGAAATCAGAGTCCCGAAATAAACCAGATCTGACTCGCATAATGGTCATCATAGAGTAGGCGGCGTCCTGCACAGCCATCTCAATAGTAACCCCGAGTCCATAGGAACAGTGAAGAGGCTCGGTGGATCCAGGATAAGATGGAAATATCCTGACAGTGCAGAGATACTGGCTTTGATTAAAATCTCGGAATTGCTCTTTGACCGTGTACTCGGGATACCAGCGATATCCAGCCTCAGTCATTACCCTGACCAACTTAGCAGTATGGCCGGGTACATCTAGGCATCGGGTCAGGCGAACCACTTGATTGAGGTCGCGAGTGGCCATCTGAAAGCACAATCATAATGCAAGAGCATTTGAATTTCTAGCAAAATTTCGGCAGCATAACAGCTGTAAATGCTCAAAAAGGATTTTGAGACATTTGACAAAGGATTTCGTACACACTCAACATCACCATATCAAAGTTCTGAAACCATTCTGGCAACATAATGTGGTAGTAGAACTGAACTAGGCTTGTAACCATCAAACTTATAAGGTACTACTGATTAGTAACACGTGATCCTGATAGAGAGAATAGATCCTAATTCCTTAACCCCTGGTGGAAGAATGGACTGACTCAGATCAGAATGTCATAAGGTATAAGGAGTAAAAAGAGCCTTACGTTCCAACCCACAAACAATTCCCCTACATATAACTAAAGAATTTCTAGACTCAACATCGACCAGTTTGGCTTGGAGAACCTACAGGCAGTCCGGCT
>NW_021234113.1:0-550 GCF_002162155.2 Triticum dicoccoides | reverse complement strand
TCAAGATCTTCAAAACTAGATCGCATGTTAATAAGTTTCAGTGAATTTTTTTCATGAAAAAATGGGGGAAAAACTAGAGCCGGAAGCCATTTTTTCACTTTTTTTTTACTTTCCAAGAGTCACGGCTGCGCTTCTCACGGAAGCAAATCTATGCCTCTCGAGGAACAACAAAAAAAACACATTTTTGCCCTTTTCGTGCGGCACAACTTTGCCTCTCGCAGGCAAATCCATGCCTCCACGAGAACCAAATATATGCCTATCGTGGAAGCAAACTAATACATAGTTGTGCCTCTCACAGAAGCAAATATTTGCGTTTACGAGAAGCAAATTTGGGCTTATACAAGAAGCAAATATGTGCCTCTCGTGGAAGTTAAGAGAAAAAGAAAACGTGGTTTTCCTCGCGAAAGCAAATCTGTGCTTCCACGAGAAGCAAATTTGTGCCTCTCATGGAACTAAAAAAACCCGTATTATTTCCCTTTTTCGAGAGTCACAGTTGTGCCTGTCGTGGAATCGAATATGTGCCTCCATGAGAAGGAAAATTGTGTCTCTC
>NW_021234112.1:0-932 GCF_002162155.2 Triticum dicoccoides | reverse complement strand
AAAATAAATAAAACAGTAGCAAAATAATTAATTGAACGCCTTTTATAATTAATAAAATGTTAAACTAATTTTTTATTGGAGGTTTAAACTTTTGTGGTAGAGGTATAATTAGTGATACAAATTTAGGCACAACTGTTGTGATTTATAAAACTAAATAAAATAAAATAATAAAAGAACAAAACAGAAAACGAGACAAATAAAAAAATAAAGAAATGGGGCAAAGCCACCCCCTCTACCTGGGCCAAATGGCCCATCTGGCCATCTAGGCCAACCAGGCCAGCGGCCGGCCCACCCTCGCTTCCCCTTATCCCCCGTAGCCCTAACCCACCAACCGCAGCACCTCCCACTCCCCCCCACGATCCCCACGCTCCCCTCCTCTACCTCCCCGATTGGATCGGGGGATCGACCCCGATGCCACCGCCCTGGACCACGTCACCGGAGCCGCCACCGCTGCCCTCCACCTCGACCTCCCCGTCCTCGGCCGCCCCACCGGACCGCTTCTTCCTCGTCTCCCCCACCTCCCCGACCGGATCTGGGCCGCGCCCCTGACGCCCCCGGTGCCGCCCCGCCATCGTCGCCTCGACCCCGACTCCGTCGCCCGAAGCCGTCCCGGACGCCGCCGGACTTCCCCGTCTACACGCGTCGTCCCCGTCAACCTCCCCGAACCCCGCTGCCTTGACCCTACGGATCCGCGGTGAGGCCCCCGGCCTCTCTTCCTCTTGCTCCTCGCACCATCCCGTAGTCGTGCACGTGCCGCCCGGTGTTCGTGCTCGCGGTGAGCACGCGCGCACCCGCGCGCCCCGTCGCGCCCGTTGTCGCTCGTGCCACCTGCGGCTGTTGCCGCCCACGCCGCCGTCCCGCTCCGCCTGCAGCCCCCGTGCACTACTCCTGCCTTCCCCGCTAACGACCGCCGGGCCCGCACCTCGCCGAGA
>NW_021234111.1:0-387 GCF_002162155.2 Triticum dicoccoides | reverse complement strand
GCTAGGAGCTTGTCCAAGTCCAAGTCCTCAAGGAGAGGCGCACTCCACATGCTCGCCGGGCTGCCCCACCCACCCCATGCACTCCTACACACCACTACTAGCCTGCTGTAACCCTCCGCCATGGGCATCAGCGCCTGCCTTGGTAGCTGCAGCAAGCATTTTCTGACCTCTTAAGTGTTTGTTATAATGCCTACAAGAAGTCAAGCAAAATATTATTTCAAGTTTGTACCGATGTTTGTGATAGTTGGAGATTAGGGGTAAAATATATTTTCTTGCTGGCTAATGATTGTTTTAGTTTATTATGTGGGACATTTTGTTATAGCAAAAGCTGAATATATAGGTGTTCGTCGGCTGCCCGTCATCTCCGGCTGCCAGTCCGCATCATGG
>NW_021234110.1:0-1464 GCF_002162155.2 Triticum dicoccoides | reverse complement strand
GGTATGGGACATGCCATACTCTATGAATACCATCTCAAGCATCCCTGGCTCTCCATCAAAGTGTGTGCAGAAGCATACATAGAACGCAAGCCAAAACATACGTGAGCATCTTTGCGTGTAGAAACAGAAAATGTTTGTTAGCTTGAGAATAGGAGATGTCAGGAAAGGAACGCTTAGAAGGACATTCTTTTCCAGTATTGCACGATGTGATGCCTTAAGACATATTGTCAGCTTCGAAAATATGTCCTCCTTTCAATCCGTCCACATTGATCTACACTCCGTTCACATCATTTTCACATTTACAAACTCTGGGCGATGTCCACTTCTAGTTCGCCTGCACATCTGCTCATGCAAAGGCCGTCGCCCTTACCGCCCTGGCGCTGGCTGCTCCATGGTAGACGTGCTGCACTATATTGATGGAGATAGAACAACGGAGCAAAGTGACTCGCATTAAAAATATATATAATTTTCATGCACACAAGTTAAGAAGTGGAAGTCTACCGTGTCTATTGGGCGTTTTAATTTTTATTATTCTAAAAAAGCATTGAACCGTTCGTCTTACTCCCACTCGCACTCCCTCACCGTCTCTCGCATTCTCTCTCTAAAAAAACACTCTTTACAAGGAATGGCTGTGACTTGGATTTTCCCTGAGGTACCTGGTAACTTCCCGGCGGATGAGGACGCGGAGGCAAGGGATTCTTCACTCCCTTTCTACAACACTGCATTTTTTTATCTAATTCTGTCTGGAATCGGAGGTGTCTGTCTTCTGTTAAACGGAATCCCTGCAAGCTTTAGGCCTGTGACAGGAAGTGCTGCAAATATGTTGGAAAGAAGCACGACAGGTATATTCGTGTTAGGGTAGGATCAACCTTTTGGTTATCGAATGTGGCATTTTAACTGCAGGGGCCGGTAAACGTGGTTACCATGAAATTTCGAGAAAATTTCACAGCAAATTTCAAACGAAATTTATAATCCGATTTTGAATTCAAATTGTTTCAAAATAGATATAAATAGCACTTGAACTTATATTTATCATAAAAGAGCTACTTGCTCATAGGAACGTTGTCTACGCGTGTGATGTGTGGTGCTGCCATACTTTACTATACATTGAGAGTTTGAATCTAACAAATTCAAAAATTCGATTTTTTTTGCTCGAACATGACGATTTACTGAGGGGGACCGAAATATGTGGCAACCATGGTAAATCTTGAACATTCGAGCGGTAACGAAACCCTGGGTAGGATTCCTAATCCTAGGTAGCTACGGGTAGATTTGCTGCCATATATATAATACAATTTTTTTGGTATATCTCCAGTATCAGTTACAGGTATGTCCCAAAAGAATATATGTTTATTAAAAAATATTGTAACATTTTCGTCAAAAGTATATCAAATTTGTTTGTATCTACAAAGCATGCATATATTGAAAAAGGGTATGCGAGTATGATATCTTAGGTCCACACAC
>NW_021234109.1:0-5200 GCF_002162155.2 Triticum dicoccoides | reverse complement strand
GTTATTCATTTAAAGTCAGAGAATAATTGTTGTTCTGTTTACATGAATAAAACCCTCAATGGTCATACACCGAATGAAAATAGTTTGTTGGATCTCGATCGTAGTGATACACATATTCATAATATTGATGCCAAAAGATGCAAAGTTAATAATGATAGTGCAACTTATTTGTGGCACAGCCGTTTGGGTCATATCGGTGTAAAGCGCATGAAGAAACTCCATTAAGATGGATTTTTTTTGGAATCACTTGGTTATGAATCATTTGATGCTTGCGAAAAGAACCATGCCTTTTGGGCAAGATGACTAAAACTCCGTTCTCCGGAAAAATGGAACAAGCTACTGACTTATTGGAAATAATACATTCCGATGTATGCAATCCAATGAGTGTTGATGCTCATGGAAAGTATCGTTATTTTCTGAACTTCACAAGATGATTTGAGCAGATATGGGTATATCTACTTGATGAAACATAAATCTGAAATAGTTGAAAGGTTCAAAGAATTTCAGAGTACAGTGGAAAAATCATCGTAATAAGAAAATAAAGTTTCTATGATCTGATCGTAGATATGAATATTTTGAGCTACGAGTTTGGCCTTCATTTTAAACAATGTGGAATAGTTTCACGGCTCACGCCACATGGAACACCACAATGTGATTGTGTGTCCGAATATCGTAATCGCACTTTACTAGATATGGTGCGATCAATGATGTCTCTTACCGATTTACCAATATCGTTTTGGGGTTATGCATTAGAGATAACTGCATTCACGTTAAATAGGGCACCATCTAAATCCATGGAGACGACACCATATGAACTATGGTTTAGCAGTAAACCTAAGCTGTTGTTTCTTAAA
Source organism: Triticum dicoccoides (assembly GCF_002162155.2). Taxonomy (NCBI): domain Eukaryota; kingdom Viridiplantae; phylum Streptophyta; class Magnoliopsida; order Poales; family Poaceae; genus Triticum; species Triticum dicoccoides. The sequence continues at coordinate 4,346 of NW_021234109.1, read as the reverse complement.
GTTTGGAGTTGCGATGCTTAGATGACAAAGGTTTTCAACCTGATAAGCTCGAACCCAAATCAGAGAAGTGCGTCTTCATAGAATACCCAAAGGAAACTGTTGGGTACACCTTCTATCACAGATCCGAAGGCAAAAACATTCGTTGCTAAGAATGGATCCTTTCTAGAGAAGGAGTTTCTCTCGAAAGAAGTGAGTGGGAGGAAGGTAGAGCTTGATAAGGTAATTTGTACCTTCTCCCAAATTGGAAAGTAGTTCATCACAGAAATCAGTTCCAGTGATTCCTACACCAATTAGTGAGGAAGCTAATGACGATGATCATGAAACTTCAGATCAAGTTACCACAAAACCTTGTAGGTCTTCCAAAGTACAGTCCGCACCAGAGTGGTATGGTAATCCTGTTCTGGAAGTCATGTTACTAGACCATGATGAACCTACGAACTATGAGGAAGCGACGATGATCCCAGATTCCGTGAAATGGCTTGAGGCCATGAAATCTGAGATGGGATCCATGTATGAGAACAAAGTGTGGACTTTGGTGGAGTTGCCCGATGATCGACAAGCCATATTGTATAAATGGATCTTCAAGAGGAAGACATATGCTGATAGTAGTGTTACTATCTACAAAGTCGACTTGTCGCAAAAAGGTTTTTGACAAGTTCAAGGTGTTGACTACAATGAGATTTTCTCAACTGTAGCGATGCTTAAGTCTGTTCGAATCATGTTAGCAATTGCCACATTTTATGAAATCTGGCAAATGGATGTCAAAACTGCATTCCTTAATGGTTTTCTTAAAGAAGAGTGTATATGATGCAACCAGAAGGTTTTGTCAATCCTAAAGGTGCTAACAAAATGTGAAAGCTCCACCGATCCATCTATGGACAGGTGCAAGCATCTCAGAGTTGGAATATACACTTTGATAAGTTGATCAAAGCATATAGTTTTACACAGACTTGCGGTGAAGCCTGTATTTACAATAAAGTGAGTGGGAGCACTACCGCCTTTCTGATAAATATATGTGAGTAACATATTGTTGATCAGAAATGATGTATTTTTTTTCTGGAAAGCATAAAGGAGTATTTGAAAGGAGTTCTTTAAAAGAAAGACCTCAGTAAAGCTACTTACATATTGAGCATCAAAATCTATTGAGATAGATCAAGACGCTTAATAAGTTTTTCAATAAGTACATACCTTGTCAAGATTTTGAAGTAGTTCAAAATGGAACAGTCAAAGAAAGAGTTCTTGCCTGTGTTGCAAAGGTGCGAAATTGAGTAAGTCTCAAATCCCGACCACGACAGAAAATAGAAAAGAGAATGAAAGTCATTCCCTATGCCTCAATCATAGGTTCTATAAAGTATGCTATGCTATTTACCAGACCTATTGTATACCTTGTTCTGAATTTGGTAAGGGAATACAATAGTGATCTAGGAGTAGATCACTGGACATTGGTCAAGAATATCCTTAGTGAGGACTAAGGAAATATTTCTCGATTATGGAGGTGATAAAAGAGCCTGTCGTAAAGAGTTACATCGGTGCAAGCTTTTACACCGATCCAGATGACTCTAAGTCTCAATCTAGATACATATTGAAAGTGGGAGCAATTAGCCAGAGTAGCTCCGCGTAGAGCATTGTAGATATAGAATATTTGCAAAATACACACGGCTCTGAATGTGACAGACCCGTTGACTAAGCTTCTCTCACGAGAAAAACATGATCACACCTTAGTACTCTTTGGGTGTTAATCACATAGCGATGTGAACTAGATTATTGACTCTAGTAAACCCTTTGGGTGTTGGTCACATGACGATGTGAACTATGGGTGTTAATCATATACAGATATGAATATTGGTGTTAAGTCACGTGGCGATGTGGACTAGATTATTGACTCTAGTGCAAGTGGGAGACTGAAGGAAATATGCCCTAGAGGCAATAATAAAGTTATTATTTATTTCCTTATTTCATGATAAATGTTTATTATTCATGCTAGAATTGTATTAACCGGAAACATAATACATGTGTGAATACATAGACAAACATAGTGTCACTAGTATGCCTCTACTTGACTAGCTCTTTAATCAAAGATGGTTAAGTTTCCTAACCATAGACATGAGTTATCATTTGATTAACGGGATCACATCATTAGGAGAATGATGTGATTGACTTCACCCATTCCGTTAGCTTAACACTTGATCGTTTAGTATGTTGCTATTGCTTTCTTCATGACTTATACAAGTCCCTATAACTATGAGATTATGCAACTCTCGTTTACCGGAGGAACACTTTGTGTGCTACCAAACGTCACAACGTAAATCGGTGATTATAAAGGAGCTCTACAGGTGTCTCCAAAGGTACATGTTGAGTTGGCGTATTTCGAGATTAGGTTTTGTCACTCCGATAGTCGGAGAGGTATCTCTGGGCCCTCTTGGTAATGCACATCACTATAAGCCTTGCAAGCAATCTAGCTAATGAGTTAGTTACGGAATGATGCATTACGTAACGAGTAAAGAGACTTGCCGGTAACGAGATTGAACTAGGTATTGGATACCGACGATCGAATCTCAGGCAAGTAACATACCGAGGACAAAGAGAACAATGTATGTTGTTATGAGGTTTGACCGATAAAGATATTCGTAGAATATGTAGGAGCCAATATGAGCATCCAGGTTCCGCTATTGGTTATTGACCGGAAACAGTTCTAGGTCATGTCTACATAGTTCTCAAACCTGTAGGGTCCGCATGCTTAAGGTTTCGTTGACAGTTTTATTATGAGTTTATGAGTTTTGATGCACCGAAGGTTGTTCGGAGTCCCGGATTTGATCACAGACATGACGAAGAGTCTCGAAATGGTCGAGACATAAAGATCGATATATTGGATGACTATATTTGGACACCGGAAAGGTTCCAGGTGAGATTGGGACTATACCGGAGCTCCAGGAGGTTATCAAAACCCCCCGGTAGGTATATGGGCCTTATTGGGCCTTAGTGGAAAGGAGGGAGAAGGAGCAAAGGAGGGGGCGTGCCCCCCCAAGCCCAATCCGAATTGGGAGGGGGGCCGGCCCCCCTTTCCTTCTTCCCTCCCCCCTCTTCCTTCCCTCTCCTACTCCTAATAGGAAAAGGGGGAGTCCTACTCCCGGTTGGGGTTGGACTCCCCCCCTAGGGCGCGCCACCCCCTTGGCCGGCCACCTCTCCTCCACTCCTTTATATACGGGGGAGGGGGCACCCCATAGACAACAATTGATCTCTTGATCTCTTAGCCGTGTGCGGTGCCCCCCTCCACCAAAGTCCTCGATAATATTGTAGCGGTGCTTAGGCAAAGCCCTGCGACGGTAGAACATCAAGATCGTCACCACGCCGTCGTGCTGACGGAACTCTTCCCCGACATTCTGCTGGATCGGAGTCTGTTGTCATCGAGTTGAATGTGTACTAGAACTCGGAGGTGCCGTAGTTTCGGTGCTTGATCGGTCGGGCCGTGAAGACGTACGACTACATCAACCGCATTGTTCTAACGCTTCCGCTTTCGGTCTACGAGGGTACGTGGACAACAATCTCCCCTCTCGTTGCTATGCATCACCATGATCTTGCGTGTGCATAGGAAAGTTTTTGAGATTACTACGTTCCCCAACACCTACGGCCCATAAAAGGCCCATGGATCGTATGACCGATAGAAGGCCTATGGATCGTACGGCCCGTAGAAGGCCCATGGATCCTACGGCCCGTAGAAGGCCCATGGATCCTATGGCCCGTATAGAAGGCCAATGGATCCTACGACCCGTAGAAGGCCCATGGATCATACGGCCCGCAGGAGGCCCATGGTTACACCAGTCTGTGTGTTGCATGATTATTTTGGCCTAGTTACCAAAAATAGGTTATTGTGGCCACTAGAAAAACACAGAAAAAGAACTACAGTGACTACAAGCAAACAACTAAACAAGACAATAAGGAAATAAATAAGCAAGCAATTAACGCTAGCCTATTACCGCTATTACACATTACATCCACGGGGCATCAAAGTTCGCCACCAGTGCAAATATAGGGAACAAAGCAGCATATTACATACATTGGCCATCAAAATTGGCCACTAGTGCAAATAAACGCGGCAACAAAACAAGAGCATAACTGAAACAACTTCAGAAGAGCTCAGGAAACGTTATCCTGGGTATCCACCATGCTGGCAATAAGCTTAGCAAGCTTATTATCTTTGTCCCGTTTGGCACTAAAATCCTCCAATGCTTGCTGTTGCACCAGAAAGTACGCATCTGAATGCTCCAGGGACTTCCACAGTCCTTCCGCTTCTTGTCGCAGCACAGCTGATCGATGTCTTTTAGCTTGTAGTTGAGACTCAAGAAACC
>NW_021234108.1:0-1501 GCF_002162155.2 Triticum dicoccoides | reverse complement strand
CTTGGTGGAGGGGTCCGAAATCAACCCTATCTCTTGTTTCCCCACACATACGGACTCTAAAAATAGCCTATACTTATGTATTTCGAAATTACATGGGCCTGGCCCAATAATAAGGTGACGCAGCACCTAAAATAGCCTCGGGACGAAATTTATGAAGTGGCATCTTGTATATTTCGTCCAAGGCTTCATGCACCCATTATGGTGGCTTCAAAGTCCTGAAATCATCACTTGTAACTCCGTTCTTGTTCCCCTTGCGCATGCCATCATCTCCATGCTTGTTCTTGCTCCAATGTTCATCCTTCTCCAAGCTAGGCCCTTCATTTGTAAGCAAAACAAATGTATCCAATTTAGGCAGCATCATATTCTCATGAACATTATAATCATTACCAAGAAACGAAAGTACCTGGTAATTTAGTTGGCGTGCGCGAGCTCTTGTAATTGGTCCAGTATGTATAGCAGCAGGGCCTGTGGGTGTAACAATGGTATTGATGTCCTCATCATCCTCCCCTTCTTGAAATGAAGTCGTCCTCGACGGAAACTCATCTTCCTCACCCAAATAAGGCTTCAAATCTGCAATGTTAAAAGTGGGACTAACCCCAAAATCTGCAGGCAGCTCAAGTTTATATGCATTATCATTTATTTTCTCTAACACCTTAAAGGGACCATCAGCCCGTGGCATGAGCTTTGATTTGCGCAAATCAGGAAATCTATCCTTATGCAAATGTAACCAAACAAGATCTCCAGGTGCAAACACAGCATGTTTTCTACCCTTATCTCCAGCAAGTTTATATTTGGCATTCATACGCTCAATGTTTTCCTTAGTTAACTCATGCATTTTTAAAATCAATTCAGCACGTTGTTTAGCATTAAAATTAACCTTCTCCGAAGATGGAAGAGGCAACAAATCAATAGGTGCACGAGGTAGGAAACCATACACAACTTCAAAAGGGCACATCTTAGTAGTAGAATGCAATGAACGATTATAAGCAAATTCAATATGAGGCAAGCATTCCTCCCACATTTTCTTATTACTCTTCAAAACAGCCCTAAACATAGTAGACAATGTTCTATTGACTACTTCAGTTTGGCCATCAGTTTGGGGGTGACAAGTAGTACTAAAAAGCAGTTTAGTCCCCAACTTAGCCCATAAACATCTCCAAAAGTGGCTAAGAAATTTAGTATCACGATCTGAAACAATAGTATTTGGCACACCATGCAAGCGAATAATTTCACGAAAGAACAAATCAGCAACATTAACAGCATCATCGCTTTTATGACATGGTATAAAGTGTGCCATTTTCGAGAATCTATCCACGACAACAAATATACTATCCCTCCCCTTCTTTGTTCGAGGTAAACCTAAAACAAAGTCCATAGATATATCCTCCCAAGGAACACTAGGTACAGGCAAAGGCATATATAAACCATGAGGATTGAGTCGTGACTTAGCTTTTTGACATGTAGTGCAGCGAGCAATAAAACGCTCAACATCCCGTCTCAT
>NW_021234107.1:0-6050 GCF_002162155.2 Triticum dicoccoides | reverse complement strand
CATCGGGGTTGAGCAGATACCTCAGATCTGTGTCGCTGACCCGTACTTCATGCACGAGGGCTTCTTGGGAGTCCGCGCAAAGCACCGTGAATACGCGACGATACATCGTCAATTTCATGCTTGCCAATAAGGACAAGGAGGCGATTCTCGTGCCTTATCATCCCGTGTAAGTCATCCGCGCAGATATCCTTCCTTCGATTTCAATCATTCATTTGAATGATGGAGTGTAATTAATTTGAGGTGTACTTATTTTTGCACAGCGGCAGGCGCGCCGTCCTCATCATCCTCTACCCCCGATACTGTGGACTCGTCGAAGAACATTAACAAAAAGGATTACACCCACTTCAAGTCTGTTCTCGACAGTGCTATGTTTTACTATGATGCATGGGGTGGAGAGGTCAAGGACAAGAAGAAAAGGGACGGCAGGCCCATAAGACCGACTTCAGCTGCATCCAGCAACCGAGTGATTCTCTTGATGATGGATTCTATGTCCTACACCACATGGAGTATAGACGGGATCACCAGAACCTTTGCATGTCATCTAAATTCAGCCATGCCCATATTCTGCAATGGGCAAAGAACTTAGGAGATATCGAGGAGCATCGACTTCAAGATAAGTTATATCACTTCCAGTGCGAACTTGCCCAAATCATCATGCACTAGTAGAAAACAGGGCTTTGGTCCATGCCGGGTCAGCCCATTAGTCCCGGTTCAGTCCAGAACCGGGACCAATGTGGGCATTGGTCCCGGTTCATGAGCCCAGGGGGCCGGCCAGGCCACGTGGGCCATTGGTCCCAGTTCATCTGGACCTTTTGGTCCCGGTTGGTGGGATGAACCGGGACCAATGGGCCTCGCTCCTGGCCCACCACCATTGGTCCCGGTTGGTGGCTTGAACCGGGACCAAAGGCTCCCCTTTAGTCCCGGCTCATGTCACCAACCGGGACCAATGAGGTGCCTATATATACCCCTTGCTTGCGAGCAGAGCACCCAAGTGCTCTGTTTTTCTCTGGCCGAGGGGGAGAGAGCTTGGTGGTGCTCTAGCTCACCTCCTATGCACACAAGGTGTTCGATGGAATGCCCGAGCCACACTACTTAAGCTTTCTCCTCTCCAAGCTCGACCTCCAAGCTCCATTTTCCATAATATTTGTCTAGGTTTAGCGGTCCGTCACGCCCCGTCCCCATCTTCACCGTTGTCGATCACCCGCGCCGAGCTCATCGCCGGCACCACCGTGGTGAGCCTCTTGTTTTGTCTTCTTTCTGAAAGGAAAAATATTCTTACTTGTATGTTTACATAGATACTTGTATTATTTTCTTACTTTTATTATTGCATCTTATATAGTGCGATGGTTTTGGTATCCGCCCCCGTCGGCCCTCGTCCTGTCTATGATTCGGATGTGGTATATATATTATCTTTATAACTATTAGTTCATTTATTGTTTATGAAAATTATGCCAACCAACGTGACATAGATTTTATTTATGTAGGATGTATGTGAATCGGAAATGCCAACCGACCCTATTGTCGAGAGGTTAAATTTAGTTGAAGAAGAAAACAATTTGTTGAAGGAAAAAAGAAAAAAATTGAGGAGGAGAAGATGATATTGGAGTTGCATGTTGCGGATGTCATCGATGATCACAAGATCAAGATGGATGCAATGCGCTTGAAGATTAGAAAGATTAGAAAATATGCCATTCATACCGAGGCTTGGTATCATTATGCCGTTGGATGAATTGTTACCTTGGTTGCAATTATGATCGCATTTGTTTTCGCATTGAAATGTATTACATAGTTTCAATGCATGGTTTAATTAATTAGATGCTCTGGAGAGCTATATGTTGTTAGATGAGAACTATGTATGCACTTTGGTTTTAATGTGATGATGAAATTCTATTAATTTGGACACTTAATTATATATAATGCACGCGGATGAACCGGCAATGGATGTACGGTGACAGACACACCCGCGAGTACATTAAGGGCGTGCATGAGTTTCTCGATGCGACTGAGGCAAACAAGCAGAATGATTTTATGTGTTGTCCATGCACTGAATGTGGGAATACGAGGTCTTACTCTAACCGGAAAATCCTTCACTCCCACCTGCTTTACAAGGGTTTCATGCCACACTGTAATGTTTGGACGAGGCACGGAGAAATAGGGGTTATGATGGAAGACGGCGAAGAAGAAGAGTACGATGACAACTATGTGCCCCCTGAATACGGTGATGCTGCAACAGGGGGAGCTGGTGAAGATCAAGAGGAACCAGACGATGTGCCCAATGATGCTGCAACGGGTGAAGCTGCTGAAGATCAAGAGGAACCAGACGATGTGCCCGATGATGATGATCTCCGCCGGGTCATTGTCGATGCAAGGACACAATGCAAAAGTCAAAAGGAGAAGCTGAAGTTCGATCGCATGTTAGAGGATCAGAAAAAAGGGTTATACCCCAATTGTGAAGATGGCAACACAAAGCTCGGTACCGTACTAGAATTGCTGCAGTGGAAGGCAGAGAATGCTGTGGCTGACAAAGGATTTGAGAAGCTACTGAAAATATTGAAGAAGAAGCTTCCAAAGGATAACGAATTGTCCGACAGTAAATACGCAGCAAAGAAGGTCATATGCCCTCTAGGATTGGAGGTGGAGAAGATACATGCATGCCCTAATGACTGCATCCTCTACCGTGGTGCATACAAGGATCTAAACGCATGCCCGGTATGCGGTGCATTGCGGTATAAGATCAGACGAGATGACCCTGGTGATGTTGACGGCGAGCCCCCCAGGAAGAAGGTTCCTGCCAAGGTGATGTGGTATGCTCCTATAATACCACGGTTGAAATGTCTGTTCAGAAACGAAGAGCATGCCAAGTTGATGCAATGGCACAGTGAGAACCGAAAGAAAGATGGGAAGTTGAGAGCACCTGCTGACGGGTCGCAGTGGAGAAAAATCGAGAGAAAGTACTGGGATGAGTTTGCAACGGACCCAAGGAATGTATGGTTTGCTTTAAGCACGGATGGCATTAATCCTTTCGGGGAGGAGAGCAGCAATCACAGCACCTGGCCCATGACTCGATGTATGTATAACCTTCCTCCTTGGATGTGCATGAAGCGGAAGTTCATTATGATGCCAGTTCTCATCCAAGGCCCTAAGCAACCCGGCAACGAAATTGATGTGTACCTAAGGCCATTAGTTGAAGAACTTTTAGAGCTATGGAATGGAAATGGTGTACGTACGTGGGATGAGCACAAACAAGAGGAATTTAACCTTAAGGCGTTGCTGTTCGTGACCATCAACGATTGGCCCGCTCTAAGTAACCTTTCAGGACAGACAAACAAAGGATACCATGCATGCACGCACTGTTTAGATGACACTGAAAGTATATACCTGGACAAATGCAGGAAGAATGTGTACCTGGGCCATCATCGATTTCTTCGGACCAACCATCAATGTCGAAAGAAAGGCAAGCATTTCAAAGGCGAGGCAGATCACCGGAAGAAGCCCTCCATGCGCACCGGTGATCACGTGCTTGCTATGGTCAATGATTTACACTACGTAATCTTTGGAAAGGGTCCCGGTGGACTAGCTGTTCCGAATGACGCTGAGGGACACGCACCCATGTGGAAGAAGAAATCTATATTTTGGGACCTACCCTACTGGAAAGACCTAGAGGTCCCCTCCTCAATCGACGTGATGCACGTGACAAAGAACCTTTGCGTGAACCTGCTAGGCTTCTTGGGAGTGTATGGGAAGATAAAAGATACACCTGAGGCACGGGAGGACCTGCAACGTTTGCACGAAAAAGACGGCATGCCTCCGAAGCAGTATAAAGGTCCTGCCAGCTACACTCTTACGAAAGAAGAGAAAGAAATCTTCTTTGAATGCCTGCTCAGTATGAAGGTCACGACTGGCTTCTCGTCGAATATAAAGGGAATAATAAATATGCCAGAGAAAAAGTTTCAGAACCTAAAGTCTCATGACTGCCACGTGATTATGACGCAACTGCTTCCGGTTGCATTGAGGGGGCTTCTACCGGAAAACGTCCGATTAGCCATTGTGAAGCTATGTGCATTCCTCAATGCAATCTCTCAGAAGGTGATCGATCCAGAAATCGTACCAAGGCTAAGGAGTGATGTGGCACAATTTCTTGTCAGTTTCGAGCTGGTGTTCCCACCATCCTTCTTCAATATCATGATGCACATCCTAGTTCATCTAGTCGATGAGATTGTCATCCTGGGGCCCGTATTTCTACACAATATGTTCCCCTTTGGGAGGTTCATGGGAGTCCTAAAGAAATATGTCTGTAACCGCGCTAGGCCAGAAGGAAGCATCTCCATGGGCCATCAAACAAAGGATGTTATCGGGTTTTGTGTTGACTTCATTCCTGGCCTTAAGAAGATAGGTCTCCCTAAATCGCGGTATGAGGGGAGACTTATAATGTGCAGGGACGGATATTCTTGATCTCAAGCACACTACACAGTTCTACAGAACTCTACCTTGGTGACCCCGTATGTCGATGAACACAAGAACAGTCTGCGCTCCAAACACCCGGAGCAGTGCGACGACTGGATTACATGTGAACACATCAGTACTTTCAGCAGTTGGTTGGAAACACGTCTCAGAGGTGACAACACTGTTTGTGATGAGTTGTACTTGTTGTCCAGAGGACCATCTTTGACGGTACTGACTTACAAAGGATACGAGATAAATGGGAATACATTTTACACGATCGCCCAAGATCAAAAGAGCACCAACCAAAACAGCGGTGTCCGCTTTGATGCAGCAACCGAGAGCGGAAAGGACACATATTATGGTTACATAGTGGACATATGGGAACTTGACTACGGAACTGATTTTAAGGTCCCTTTGTTTAAGTGCAAATGGGTCAATCTGTTAGGCGGCGGGGTACAGGTAGACCCACAGTATGGAATGACAACAGTGGATCTGAAAAATCTTGGGTACACTGATGAAGCGTTTGTCCTAGCCAATGATGTGGCACAGGTTATCTATGTGAAGGACATGTTTACCAAACCGAGAAAAAGAAAAGATAAGGAAGCGAATACATCATACGATGAGCCAAAGCGCCACATAGTTCTTTCAGGAAAAAGGGACATCCTGGGAGTGGACGGCAAGACAGACATGTCTGAAGATTATGAAAAGTTTCATGAAATTCCTCCCTTCAATGTCAAGGCTGACCCAAGCATCCTGATAAACAATGAAGATTATCCATGGTTACGGCGCAATAAGCAAATGACACAAGCAACTATTATGATGATACCATGCCAACTTTGTAACACACGAACATGCTACCATGGTCCGTTTTGTACATGCACATGCTATGTGGGTGAAATTATGACTTACACATGTCTTATGGTTTGGCCCTCGTAATACCATGACCATTAGTCCCTGGCCCATGCCAACTTTCAACTTTAAACTTTCTAAAACTAATGGCACTAACAGAAAGTTTATAATTTTGCTCCTCGCCCCTGGCACATGACCATTAGTCCCGGTTTGTGCCACAAACCGGGACTAAAGGGTTGGTCCTCGTTGCGGGCAGAGTTTAGTCCCACCTCGCCAACCGAAGGGGGCTCACACTGGTTTATAAGCCCTTCCCTCTCTGCCTTGTTGAGCTCCTCTCAAAGTGAAAATAGATGCCCTAATAGAGAAAAGTTTAACCTAAATTCATAGTGAATTTCTCTAAAATTCATAGAAATTTACTAGGAATTTAGGTTGAATTTTCTGTATAAGCGTATCTATTCTCATTTTGTTAGTAAGTTAATCACAAACTTGTGATTCAAACAATTTTCAAAGAATTCAAATTAAAAGCAAAAAGTTTATAATGGCACTAACAGAAAGTTTATAATTTTTCTAAAACTAAAAGCAAAAAGAATAAAAAAATAAAGCAAAAAACAAAAGAAATTAAATAATGCAGAAAACGAAACAAAAAAACTGGAAAAAAATAGCAACAATAAGTATTTTGTTGTAAGTAGAAAGAAAATAAAATAAATAAAGCAACAGAAAGTTTATAATTTTGCTGACCTAAAAGCAAAAAGAATTAA